>NW_024544009.1:0-173957 GCF_018167655.1 Microtus oregoni
ACTGGGCACATATCACCCCCGAGCACTGAGCACCCAGCACCCTGAGTACTGAGCACCCAGCACCCTGAGTACTGAGCACCCAGCACCCCTGAGCACTGAGTACCCAGCACCCTGAGCACTGAGCACCCAGCACCGTGAGCACTGAGCACACAGCACCCTGAGCACTGAGCACCCCAGCACCCTGAGTACTGAGCACTGAGCACCCAGCACCCCGTGCACTGAGCACCCAGCACCTTGAGTACTGAGCTCCGAGCACCCCGAGCACTGAGCACCCTGAGCACTGAGCACCGAGCACCCTGAGCACTGAGCACCCAGCACCCTGAGTACTGAGCACCCAGCACCCTGAGCAATAAGCACCCTGAGTACTGAGCACCCACCACCTTGAGCACTGAGCACCGAGCACCCCGAGCACTGAGCACCCAGCACCCGGAGTACTGAGCACCCAGCACCCTGAGTACTAAGCACCGAGCACCCTGAGAACTGAGCACCCAGCACCCTGAGCACTGAACACACAGCACCCTGAGTACTGAGCACCGAGCAGCCCGAGCACTGAGCACCCAGCACTGCGAGCACTGAGCACCCAGCACCCGGAGCACTGAGCACCCAGCCCCCTGAGTACTGAGCACCCAGCACCCTGAGTACTGAGCACCCAGCACCCTGAGCACTGAGTACCCAGCACCCTGAGCACTGAGCACCCAGCACCGTGAGCACTGAGCACACAGCACCCTGAGCACTGAGCACCCAGCACCCTGAGTCTGAGCACTGAGCACCCAGCACCCTGAGCACTGAGTATCCCAGCACCCTGAGTACTGAGCACTGAGCACCCAGCACCCCGAGCACTGAGCACCCAGCACCCTGAGCACTGAGCACCCAGCACCCGAGTACTGAGCACCCAGCACCCTGAGTACTGAGCACTGAGCACCCAGCACCCCGAGCACTGAGCACCCAGCACTCCGAGCACTGAGCACCCAGCACCCCGAGAATGAGCAGCCAGGTCCCTGAGTACTGTGCACCCAGCACCCTGAGCACTGAGCACCCAGCACCCTGAGTAGTGAGCACCCAACGTACTGAGCACCGAGCACCCCGAGCACTGAGCACCCAGCACCCTGAGTACTGAGCACCGAGCACCCTGAGCACTGAGCATCCAGCACCCTGAGTACTGAGCTCCGAGCACCCCAAGCACTGAGCACCCAGCACCCCGAGCACCGAGCACCCTGAGCACTGAGCACCCAGCACCCTGAGTACTGAGCACCCAGCACCCTGAGCAATGAGCACCCTGAGTACTGAGCACCCAGCACCTTGAGCACTGAGCACCGAGCACCCCGAGCACTGAGCACCCAGCACCCGGAGTACTGAGCACCCAGCACCCTGAGTACTGAGCACCCAGCACCCTGAGTACTGAGCACCCAGCACCCTGAGTACTGAGCACCGAGCACCCTGAGCACTGAACACCCAGCACCCTGAGTACTGAGCACCCAGCACCGCGAGCACTGAGCACATAGCACCCCGAGCACTGAGCACCCAGCACCCTGAGTACTGAGCACCCAGCACCCTGAGTACTGAGCACCCAGCACCCTGAGCACTGAGTACCCAGCACCCTGAGCACTGAGCACCCAGCACCCTGAGCACTGAGCACACAGCACCCTGAGCACTGAGCACCCAGCACCCTGAGTACTGAGCACTGAGCACCCAGCACCCCGAGCACTGAGCACCCAGCACCCCTGTGTACTGAGCACCCAGCACCCTGAGCACTGAGTACCCAGCACCCTGAGCACTGAGCACCCAGCACCCTGAGCACTGAGCACACAGCACCCTGAGCACTGAGCACCCAGCACCCTGAGTACTGAGCACTGAGCACCCAGCACCCCGAGCACTGAGCACCCAGCACCCTGTGTACTGAGCACCCCAGCACCCCGAGCACTGAGCACCCCTGAGCACTGAGCACCGAGCACCCTGAGAACTGAGCACCCAGCACCCTGAGTACTGAGCACCCAGCACCCTGAGCAATAAGCACCGTGAGTACTGAGCACCCAGCACCTTGAGCACTGAGCACCCCGAGCACTGAGCACCCAGCACCCGGAGTACTGAGCACCCAGCACCCTGAGTACTAAGCACCGAGCACCCTGAGTACTGAGCACCCAGCACCCTGAGCACTGAACACACAGCACCCTGAGTACTGAGCACCGAGCACCCCGAGCACTGAGCACCCAGCACTGCGAGCACTGAGCACCCAGCACCCGGAGCACTGAGCACCCAGCACCCTGAGTACTGAGCACCCAGCACCCTGAGTACTGAGCACCCAGCACCCTGAGCACTGAGTACCCAGCACCCTGAGCACTGAGCACCCAGCACCCTGAGCACTGAGCACACAGCACCCTGAGCACTGAACACCCAGCACCCTGAGTACTGAGCACTGAGCACCCAGCACCCTGAGCACTGAGTATCCAGCACCCTGAGTACTGAGCACTGAGCACCCAGCACCCCGAGCACTGAGCACCCAGCACCCTGAGCACTGAGCACCCAGCACCCGAGTACTGAGCACCCAGCACCCTGAGTACTGAGCACTGAGCACCCAGCACCCCGAGCACTGAGCACCCAGCACTCCGAGCACTGAGCACCCAGCACCCCGAGAATGAGCAGCCAGGTCCCTGAGTACTGTGCACCCAGCACCCTGAGCACTGAGCACCCAGCACCCTGAGTAGTGAGCACCCAACGTACTGAGCACCGAGCACCCCGAGCACTGAGCACCCAGCACCCTGAGTACTGAGCACCGAGCACCCTGAGCACTGAGCATCCAGCACCCTGAGTACTGAGCTCCGAGCACCCCAAGCACTGAGCACCCAGCACCCCGAGCACCGAGCACCCTGAGCACTGAGCACCCAGCACCCTGAGTACTGAGCACCCAGCACCCTGAGCAATGAGCACCCTGAGTACTGAGCACCCAGCACCTTGAGCACTGAGCACCGAGCACCCCGAGCACTGAGCACCCAGCACCCGGAGTACTGAGCACCCAGCACCCTGAGTACTGAGCACCCAGCACCCTGAGTACTGAGCACCCAGCACCCTGAGTACTGAGCACCGAGCACCCTGAGCACTGAACACCCAGCACCCTGAGTACTGAGCACCCAGCACCGCGAGCACTGAGCACATAGCACCCCGAGCACTGAGCACCCAGCACCCTGAGTACTGAGCACCCAGCACCCTGAGTACTGAGCACCCAGCACCCTGAGCACTGAGTACCCAGCACCCTGAGCACTGAGCACCCAGCACCCTGAGCACTGAGCACACAGCACCCTGAGCACTGAGCACCCAGCACCCTGAGTACTGAGCACTGAGCACCCAGCACCCCGAGCACTGAGCACCCCAGCACCCTGTGTACTGAGCACCCAGCACCCTGAGCACTGAGTACCCAGCACCCTGAGCACTGAGCACCCAGCACCCTGAGCACTGAGCACACAGCACCCTGAGCACTGAGCACCCAGCACCCTGAGTATTGAGCACTGAGCACCCAGCACCCCGAGCACTGAGCACCCAGCACCCTGTGTACTGAGCACCCAGCACCCCGAGCACTGAGCACCCTGAGCACTGAGCACCGAGCACCCTGAGAACTGAGCACCCAGCACCCTGAGTACTGAGCACCCAGCACCCTGAGCAATAAGCACCGTGAGTACTGAGCACCCAGCACCTTGAGCACTGAGCACCCCGAGCACTGAGCACCCAGCACCCGGAGTACTGAGCACCCAGCACCCTGAGTACTAAGCACCGAGCACCCTGAGTACTGAGCACCCAGCACCCTGAGCACTGAACACACAGCACCCTGAGTACTGAGCACCGAGCACCCCGAGCACTGAGCACCCAGCACTGCGAGCACTGAGCACCCAGCACCCGGAGCACTGAGCACCCAGCACCCTGAGTACTGAGCACCCAGCACCCTGAGTACTGAGCACCCAGCACCCTGAGCACTGAGTACCCAGCACCCTGAGCACTGAGCACCCAGCACCCTGAGCACTGAGCACACAGCACCCTGAGCACTGAACACCCAGCACCCTGAGTACTGAGCACTGAGCACCCAGCACCCTGAGCACTGAGTATCCAGCACCCTGAGTACTGAGCACTGAGCACCCAGCACCCTGAGCACTTAGCACCCAGCACCCTGAGCACTGAGCACCCAGCACCCGAGTACTGAGCACCCAGCACCCTGAGTACTGAGCACCCTGCACCCTGAGTACTGAGCACCCAGCACCCCGAGTACTGAGCACCCAGCACCCTGAGTACTGAGCACCCTGAGCACTGAGCACATAGCACCCCGAGCACTGAGCACCCAGCACCCTGAGTACTGAGCACCGAGCACCCTGAGCACTGAGCACCCAGCACCCTGAGTACTGAGCTCCGAGCACCCCAAGCACTGAGCACCCAGCACCCCGAGCACCGAGCACCCTGAGCACTGAGCACCCAGCACCCTGAGTACTGAGCACCCAGCACCCTGAGCAAT
Organism: Microtus oregoni; assembly: GCF_018167655.1. Lineage (NCBI taxonomy): Eukaryota > Metazoa > Chordata > Mammalia > Rodentia > Cricetidae > Microtus > Microtus oregoni. The sequence goes on from NW_024544009.1 coordinate 4,493, forward strand.
GAGCACCCTGAGTACTGAGCACCCAGCACCTTGAGCACTGAGCACCGAGCACCCCGTGCACTGAGCACCCAGCACCCGGAGTACTGAGCACCCAGCACCCTGAGTACTAAGCACCGAGCACCCTGAGTACTGAGCACCCAGCACCTTGAGCACTGAGCACCAAGCACCCCGAGCACTGAGCACCCAGCACCCGGAGTACTGAGCACCCAGCACCCTGAGTACTAAGCACCGAGCACCCTGAGTACTGAGCACCCAGCACCCTGAGCATTGAACACACAGCAAGCTGAGTACTGAGCACCTCGAGCACTGAGCACCCAGCACCCTGAGTACTGAGCACCGAGCACCCTGAGCACTGAGCACCCAGCACCCTGAGTACTGAGCACCCAGCACCGCGAGCACTGAGCACATAGCACCCCGAGCACTGAGCACCAAGCACCCTGAGTACTGAGCACCCAGCACCCTGAGTACTGAGCACCCAGCACCCTGAGTACTGAGTACCCAGCACCCTGAGCACTGAGCACCCAGCACCCTGAGCAATGAGCAAAGAGCACACTGAGCACTGAGCACCCAGCACCCTGAGTACTGAGCACTGAGCACCCAGCACCCCGAGCACTGAGCACCCAGCACCTTGAGTACTGAGCACCGAGCACCCCGAGCACTGAGCACCCAGCACCCTGAGTACTGAGCTCTGAGCACCCCGAGCACTGAGCACCCTGAGCACTGAGCACCGAGCACCCTGAGCACTGAGCACCCAGCACCCTGAGTACTGAGCACCCAGCAACCTGAGCAATAAGCACCCTGAGTACTGAGCACCCAGCATCTTGAGCACTGAGCACCGAGCACCCCGAGCACTGAGCACCCAGCACCCGGAGTACTGAGCACCCAGCACCCAGAGTACTAAGCACCAAGCACCCTGAGTACTGAGCACCCAGCACCCTGAGCACTGAACACACAGCACCCTGAGTACTGAGCACCTCGGGCACTGAGCACCCTGCACCCTGAGTACTGAGCACCGAGCACCCCGAGCACTGAGCACCCAGCACCGCGAGCACTGAGCACCCAGCACCCCGAGCACTGAGCACCCAGCACCCTGAGTACTGAGCACCCAGCACCCTGAGTACTGAGCACCCAGCACCCTGAGCACTGAGTACCCAGCACCCTGAGCACTGAGCACCCAGCACCCTGAGCACTGAGCACACAGCACCCTGAGCACTGAGCACCCAGCACCCTGAGTACTGAGCACTGAGCACCCAGCACCCTGAGCACTGAGCACGCAGCACCCTGAGTACTGAGCACTGAGCACCCAGCACCCCGAGCACTGAGCACCCAGCACCCTGAGCACTGAGCACCCAGCACCCGAGTACTGAGCACCCAGCACCCTGAGTACTGAGCACCCTGCACCCTGAGTACTGAGCACCCAGCACCCTGAGTACTGAGCACCCAGCACCCTGAGCACTGAGCACATAGCACCCCGAGCACGGAGCACCCAGCACCCTGAGTACTGAGCACCCAGCACCCTGAGCACTGAGCACCCAGCACCCTGAGCACTGAGCACCCAGCACCCTGAGCACTGAGCACCCAGCACCCTGAGTAGTCTGCACCCAACGTACTGAGCACCGAGCACCCCGAGCACTGAGCACCTGGCACCCTGAGTACTGAGCACCGATCACCCCGAGCACTGAGCACACAGCACCCTGAGTACTGAGCTCCGAGCACCCCGAGAACTGAACACCCAGCACCCTGAGCACTGAGCACTGAGCACCCTGAGCACTGAGTACTGAGCACTGAGCACCCTGAACACTGAGCACCCAGCGCCCCGAGTACTGAGCACCCAGCACCCTGAGTACTGAGCACTGAGCACCCTGAGCACTGAGTACTGAGCACCCAGCACCCTGAGTACTGAGCACTGAGCACCCAGCACCCCGAGCACTGAGCACCCAGCACCCTGAGTACTGAGCACTGAGCACCCAGCACCCCGAGCACTGAGCACCCAGCACTCCGAGCACTGAGCACCCAGCACCCCGAGAATGAGCAGCCAGGTCCCTGAGTACTGAGCACCCAGCACCCTGAGTACTGAGCACCCAGCACCCCGAGCACTGAGCACCCTGAGTACTGAGCACCCAGCACCCTGAGTACTGAGCACTACGCACCCAGAGCACTGAGCACCCAGCATCCCGAGCACGGAGCACCCAGGACCCCGAGCACTGAGTACTGAGCACCCAGCACCCTGAGTACTGAGCACCGAGCTCCCCGAGCAGTGAGCACCCTGAGTACTGAGCACTAAGCACCCAGAGCACTGAGCACCCAGCACCCCGATCACTGAGCACCCAGCACCCTGAGCACTGAGCACCCAGCACCCCGAGCAATGAGCACCCTGCACCCCGATCACTGAGCACCCAGCACCCCGAGTACTGTGCACCCAGCACCCCGAGCACTGAGCACCCAGCGCCCCGAGCACTGAGCACCCAGCACTCCGAGCACTGAGCACTGAGCACCCTGAGCACTGAGCACCCAGCACCCCGAGTACTGAGCACTGAGCACCCTGAGTACTGAGCACCAAGCACCCCAAGTACTGAGCACTGAGGACCCTGAGTACTGAGCACCCAGCACCCTGAGCACTGAGTACCCAGCACCCTGAGTACTGAGCACTGAGAACCCTGAGTACTGAGCACCGAGCACCCTGAGTACTGAGCACCCAGCACCCTGATCACTGAGAACAGAGCATCCCGAGGACTGAGCACCCAGCACACTGAGCACTGTGCACCCAACACCTTGAGTACTGAGCACCGAGCACCCCGAGCACTGAGCACCCAGCACCCTGAGTACTGAGCACCCAGCACCCTGAGCACTGAGCACCCAGCACCCTGAGCACTGAGCACCCAGCACCCCGAGCACTGATCACCCAGCACCCTGAGTACTGAGCACCCAGCACCCTGAGCACTGAGCACCCAGCACCCTGAGTACTGAGCACCCAGCACCCTGAGTACTGAGCAACCAGCACCCTGAGCACTGAGCACTGAGCACCCAGCACCCTGGGCACTGAGCACTGAGCACCCAGCACCCCGAGCACTGAGCACTAGGTACCCCGAGCACTGAGCACCCAGCATCCTGAGCACTGAGCACCCAGCACCCTGAGCACTGAGCACCCAGCACCCTGAGTACTGAGCACCCAGCACCCTGAGCACTGAGTACCCAGCACCCTGAGCACTGAGCACCCAGCACCCTGAGCACTGAGCACGCAGCACAATGAGCACTGAGCACCCAGCACCCTGAGTACTGAGCACTGAGAACCCAGCACCCCGAGCACTGAGCACCCAGCACACTGAGTACTGAGCACTGAGCACCCAGCACCCCGAGCACTGAGCACCCAGCACCCTTAGCACTGAGCACCCAGCACCCGAGTACTGAGCACCCAGCACCCTGAGTACTGAGCACCCAGCACCCTGAGTACTGAGCACCCAGCACCCCGAGGACTGAGCACCCAGCACCCTGAGTACTGAGCACCCAGCACCTTGAGCACTGAGCACCCAGCACCCCGAGCACTGAGCACCCAGCACCCTGAGTACTGAGCACCCAGCACCCTGAGCACTGAGCACCCAGCACCCTGAGCACTGAGCACCCAGCACCCTGAGCACTGAGCACCCAGCACCCTGAGTAGTGAGCACCCAACGTACTGAGCACCCAGCACCCTGAGCACTGAGCACCCAGCACCCTGAGTAGTGAGCACCCAACGTACTGAGCACCGATCACCCCGAGCACTGAGCATCCAGCACCCTGAGTACTGAGCACCGAGCACCCTGAGCACTGAGCACCCAGCACCCTGAGTACTGAGCTCCGAGCACCCCGAGCACTGAGCACCCAGCACCCCGAGCACCGAGCACCCTGAGCACCGAGCACCCAGCACCCTGAGTACTGAGCACCATGCACCCTGAGCAATGAGCACCCTGAGTACTGAGCACCCAGCACCTTGAGCACTGAGCACCGAGCACCCCGAGCACTGAGCACCCAGCACCCGGAGTACTGATCACCCAGCACCCTGAGTACTAAGCACCGAGCACCCTGAGTACTGAGCACCCAGCACCCTGAGCACTGAACACACAGCACCCTGAGTACTGAGCACCTCGAGCACTGAGCACCCAGCACCCTGAGTACTGAGCACCGAGCACCCCGAGCACTGAGCACCCAGCACCGCGCGCACTGAGCACCCAGCACCCTGAGTACTGAGCACTGAGCACCCAGCACCCTGAGTACTGAGCACCGAGCACCCCGAGCACTGAGCACCCAGCACCGCGAGCACTGAGCACCCAGCACCCTGAGCACTGAGCACCGAGCACCCTGAGCACTGAGTACCCAGCACCCTGAGCACTGAGCACCCAGCACCCTGAGCACTGAGCACCCAGCACCCTGAGTACTGAGCACTGAGCACCCAGCACCCCGAGCACTGAGCACCCAGCAACCCGAGTACTGAGCACTGAGCACCCTGAGTACTGAGCACCCAGCACCCTGAGCACTGAGCACCCAGCGCCCTGAGCACTGAGCACCCAGCACCCTGAGTACTGAGCACTAAGCACCCAGCACCCCGAGCACTGAGCACCCAGCACCCTGAGCACTGAGCACCCAGCACCCGAGTACTGAGCACCCAGCACCCTGAGTACTGAGCACCCAGCACCCTGAGTACTGAGCGCCCAGCACCTCGAGTACTGAGCACCCAGCACCGTGAGTACTGAGCACCCAGCACCCTGAGCACTGAGCACCCAGCACCCCGAGCACTGAGCACCCAGCACCCTGAGTACTGAGCACCCAGCACCCTGAGTACTGAGCACTGAGCACCCAGCACCCTGAGCACTGAGCACTCAGCACCCTGAGTACTGAGCACTGAGCACCCAGCACCCCGAGCACTGAGCACCCAGCACCCTGAGCACTGAGCACCCAGCACCCGAGTACTGAGCACCCAGCACCCTGAGTACTGAGCACCCTGCACCCTGAGTACTGAGCACCCAGCACCCCGAGTACTGAGCACCCAGCACCCTGAGTACTGAGCACCCAGCACCCTGAGCACTGAGCACATAGCACCCCGAGCACGGAGCACCCAGCACCCTGAGTACTGAGCACCCAGCACCCTGAGCACTGAGCACCCAGCACCCTGAGCACTGAGCACCCAGCACCCTGAGCACTGAGCACCCAGCACCCTGAGTAGTCTGCACCCAACGTACTGAGCACCGAGCACCCCGAGCACTGAGCACCTGGCACCCTGAGTACTGAGCACCGATCACCCCGAGCACTGAGCACACAGCACCCTGAGTACTGAGCTCCGAGCACCCCGAGAACTGAACACCCAGCACCCTGAGCACTGAGCACTGAGCACCCTGAGCACTGAGTACTGAGCACTGAGCACCCTGAACACTGAGCACCCAGCACCCCGAGTACTGAGCACCCAGCACCCCGAGCACTGAGCACCCAGCGCCCCGATCACTGAGCACCCAGCACCCCGAGAACTGAGCACTGAGCACCCTGAGCACTGAGCACCCAGCACCCCGAGTACTGAGCACTGAGCACCCGGAGCACTGAGCACCCAGCACACTGAGTACTGAGCACCCAGCACCCTGAGTACTGAGCACCCAGCACCCTGAGCACTGAGTACACAGCACCCTGAGCACTGAGCACCCAGCACCCTGAGCACTGAGCACACAGCACCCTGAGCACTGAGCACCCAGCACCCTGAGTACTGAGCACTGAGCACCCAGCACCCTGAGCACTGAGTATCCAGCACCCTGAGTACTGAGCACTGAGCACCCAGCACCCCGAGCACTGAGCACCCAGCACCCTGAGCACTGAGCACCCAGCACCCGAGTACTGAGCACCCAGCACCCTGAGTACTGAGCACCCTGCACCCTGAGTACTGAGCACCCAGCACCCGAGTACTGAGCACCCAGCACCCTGAGTACTGAGCACCCTGAGCACTGAGCACATAGCACCCCGAGCACTGAGCACCCAGCACCCTGAGTACTGAGCAACCAGCACCCTGAGCACTGAGCACCCAGCACCCTGAGCACTGAGCACCCAGCACCATGAGCGCTGAGCACCCAGCACCCTGAGCACTGAGCACCCAGCACCCGAGTACTGAGCACTGAGCACCCAGCACCCCGAGCACTGAGCACCCAGCACCCTGAGCACCCAGCACCCTGAGCAATGAGCACCCTGAGTACTGAGCACCCAGCACCTTGAGCACTGAGCACCGAGCACCCCGAGCACTAAGCACCCAGCACCCGGAGTACTGAGCACCCAGCACCCTGAGTACTAAGCACCGAGCACCCTGAGTACTGAGCACCCAGCACCCTGAGCATTGAACACACAGCAAGCTGAGTACTGAGCACCTCGAGCACTGAGCACCCAGCACCCTGAGTACTGAGCACCAAGCACCCTGAGCACTGAGCACCCAGCACCCTGAGTACTGAGCACCCAGCACCGCGAGCACTGAGCACATAGCACCCCGAGAACTGAGCACCAAGCACCCTGAGTACTGAGCACCCAGCACCCTGAGTACTGAGCACCCAGCACCCTGAGCACTGAGTACCCAGCACCCTGAGCACTGAGCACCCAGCACCCTGAGCAATGAGCAAAGAGCACCCTGAGCACTGAGCACCCAGCACCCTGAGTACTGAGCACTGAGCACCCAGCACCCCGAGCACTGAGCACCCAGCACCTTGAGTACTGAGCACCGAGCACCCCGAGCACTGAGCACCCAGCACCCTGAGTACTGAGCTCTGAGCACCCCGAGCACTGAGCACCCTGAGCACTGAGCACCGAGCACCCTGAGCACTGAGCACCCAGCACCCTGAGTACTGAGCACCCAGCAACCTGAGCAATAAGCACCCTGAGTACTGAGCACCCAGCATCTTGAGCACTGAGCACCGAGCACCCCGAGCACTGAGCACCCAGCACCCGGAGTACTGAGCACCCAGCACCCTGAGTACTAAGCACCAAGCACCCTGAGTACTGAGCACCCAGCACCCTGAGCACTGAACACACAGCACCCTGAGTACTGAGCACCTCGGGCACTGAGCACCCTGCACCCTGAGTACTGAGCACCGAGCACCCCGAGCACTGAGAACCCAGCACCGCGAGCACTGAGCACCCAGCACCCCGAGCACTGAGCACCCAGCACCCTGAGTACTGAGCACCCAGCACCCTGAGTACTGAGCACCCAGCACCCTGAGCACTGAGTACCCAGCACCCTGAGCACTGAGCACCCAGTACCCTGAGCACTGAGAACACAGCACCCTGAGCACTGAGCACCCAGCACCCTGAGTACTGAGCACTGAGCACCCAGCACCCTGAGCACTGAGCACGCAGCACCCTGAGTACTGAGCACTGAGCACCCAGCACCCCGAGCACTGAGCACCCAGCACCCTGAGCACTGAGCACCCAGCACCCGAGTACTGAGCACCCAGCACCCTGAGTACTGAGCACCCTGCACCCTGAGTACTGAGTACCCAGCACCCCGAGTACTGAGCACCCAGCACCCTGAGTACTGAGCACCCAGCACCCTGAGCACTGAGCACATAGCACCCCGAGCACGGAGCACCCAGCACCCTGAGTACTGAGCACCCAGCACCCTGAGCACTGAGCACCCAGCACGCTGAGCACTGAGCACCCAGCACCCTGAGCACTGAGCACCCAGCACCCTGAGTAGTCTGCACCCAACGTACTGAGCACCGAGCACCCCGAGCACTGAGCACCTGGCACCCTGAGTACTGAGCACCGATCACCCCGAGCACTGAGCACACAGCACCCTGAGTACTGAGCTCCGAGCACCCCGAGAACTGAACACCCAGCACCCTGAGCACTGAGCACTGAGCACCCTGAGCACTGAGTACTGAGCACTGAGCACCCTGAACACTGAGCACCCAGCACCCCGAGTACTGAGCACCCAGCACCCCGAGCACTGAGCACCCAGCGCCCCGATCACTGAGCACCCAGCACCCCGAGAACTGAGCACTGAGCACCCTGAGCACTGAGCACCCAGCACCCCGAGTACTGAGCACTGAGCACCCTGAGCACTGAGCACCCTGCACCCCGAATACTGAGCACTGAGCACCCTGAGAACTGAGCACCCAGCACCCTGAGCACTGAGTACCCAGCACCTGAGCACTGAGCACCCAGCACCCTGAGCACTTAGCACCCAGCACCCTGAGCACTGAGCACCCAGCACACTGAGGACTGAGCACTGAGCACCCAGCACCCCGAGCACTGAGCACCCAGCACCCTGAGTACTGAGCACTGAGCACCCAGCACCCCGAGCACTGAGCACCCAGCACTCCGAGCACTGAGCACCCAGCACCCCGAGAATGAGCAGCCAGGTCCCTGAGTACTGAGCACCCAGCACCCTGAGTACTGAGCACCCAGCACCCCGAGCACTGAGCACCCTGAGTACTGAGCACCCAGCACCCTGAGTACTGAGCAGTACGCACCCAGAGCACTGAGCACCCAGCATCCCGAGCACGGAGCACCCAGGACCCCGAGCACTGAGTACTGAGCACCCAGCACCCTGAGTACTGAGCACCGAGCTCCCCGAGCAGTGAGCACCCTGAGTACTGAGCACTAAGCACCCAGAGCACTGAGCACCCAGCACCCCGATCACTGAGCACCCAGCACCCTGAGCACTGAGCACCCAGCACCCCGAGCACTGAGCACCCTGCACCCCGATCACTGAGCACCCAGCACCCCGAGTACTGTGCACCCAGCACCCCGAGCACTGAGCACCCAGCGCCCCGAGCACTGAGCACCCAGCACTCCGAGCACTGAGCACTGAGCACCCTGAGCACTGAGCACCCAGCACCCTGAGTACTGAGCACCGAGCACCCCGAGCACTGAGCACCCAGCACCGCGAGCACTGAGCACCCAGCACCCTGAGTACTGAGCACTGAGCACCCAGCACCCTGAGTACTGAGCACCGAGCACCCCGAGCACTGAGCACCGAGCACCGCGAGCACTGAGCACCCAGCACCCTGAGCACTGAGCACCGAGCACCCTGAGCACTGAGTACCCAGCACCCTGAGCACTGAGCACCCAGCACCCTGAGCACTGAGCACCCAGCACCCTGAGTACTGAGCACTGAGCACCCAGCACCCCGAGCACTGAGCACCCAGCACCCCGAGTACTGAGCACTGAGCACCCTGAGTACTGAGCACCCAGCACCCTGAGCACTGAGCACCCAGCACCCTGAGCACTGAGCACCCAGCACCCTGAGTACTGAGCACTAAGCACCCAGCACCCCGAGCACTGAGCACCCAGCACCCTGAGCACTGAGCACCCAGCACCCGAGTACTGAGCACCCAGCACCCTGAGTACTGAGCACCCAGCATCCTGAGTACTGAGCGCCCAGCACCTCGAGTACTGAGCACCCAGCACCGTGAGTACTGAGCACCCAGCACCCTGAGCACTGAGAACCCAGCACCCCGAGCACTGAGCACCCAGCACCCTGAGTACTGAGCACCCAGCACCCTGAGTACTGAGCACTGAGCACCCAGCACCCTGAGCACTGAGCACGCAGCACCCTGAGTACTGAGCACTGAGCACCCAGCACCCCGAGCACTGAGCACCCAGCACCCTGAGCACTGAGCACCCAGCACCCGAGTACTGAGCACCCAGCACCCTGAGTACTGAGCACCCTGCACCCTGAGTACTGAGCACCCAGCACCCCGAGTACTGAGCACCCAGCACCCTGAGTACTGAGCACCCAGCACCCTGAGCACTGAGCACATAGCACCCCGAGCACGGAGCACCCAGCACCCTGAGTACTGAGCACCCAGCACCCTGAGCATTGAGCACCCAGCACCCTGAGCACTGAGCACCCAGCACCCTGAGCACTGAGCACCCAGCACCCTGAGTAGTCTGCACCCAACGTACTGAGCACCGAGCACCCCGAGCACTGAGCACCTGGCACCCTGAGTACTGAGCACCGATCACCCCGAGCACTGAGCACACAGCACCCTGAGTACTGAGCTCCGAGCACCCCGAGAACTGAACACCCAGCACCCTGAGCACTGAGCACTGAGCACCCTGAGCACTGAGTACTGAGCACTGAGCACCCTGAACACTGAGCACCCAACACCCCGAGTACTGAGCACCCAGCACCCCGAGCACTGAGCACCCAGCGCCCCGATCACTGAGCACCCAGCACCCCGAGAACTGAGCACTGAGCACCCTGAGCACTGAGCACCCAGCACCCCGAGTACTGAGCACTGAGCACCCTGAGCACTGAGCACCCAGCACCCCGAATACTGAGCACTGAGCACCCTGAGTACTGAGCACCCAGCACCCTGAGCACTGAGTACCCAGCACCTGAGCACTGAGCACCCAGCACCCTGAGCACTTAGCACCCAGCACCCTGAGCACTGAGCACCCAGCACCCTGAGGACTGAGCACTGAGCACCCAGCACCCCGAGCACTGAGCACCCAGCACCCTGAGTACTGAGCACTGAGCACCCAGCACCCCGAGCACTGAGCACCCAGCGCTCCGAGCACTGAGCACCCAGCACCCCGAGAATGAGCAGCCAGGTCCCTGAGTACTGAGCACCCAGCACCCTGAGTACTGAGCACCCAGCACCCCGAGCACTGAGCACCCTGAGTACTGAGCACCCAGCACCCTGAGTACTGAGCACTACGCACCCAGAGCACTGAGCACCCAGCATCCCGAGCACGGAGCACCCAGGACTCCGAGCACTGAGTACTGAGCACCCAGCACCCTGAGTACTGAGCACCGAGCTCCCCGAGCAGTGAGCACCCTGAGTACTGAGCACTAAGCACCCAGAGCACTGAGCACCCAGCACCCCGATCACTGAGCACCCAGCACCCTGAGCACTGAGCACCCAGCACCCCGAGCACTGAGCACCCTGCACCCCGATCACTGAGCACCCAGCACCCCGAGTACTGAGCACCCAGCACCCCGAGCACTGAGCACCCAGCGCCCCGAGCACTGAGCACCCAGCACTCCGAGCACTGAGCACTGAGCACCCTGAGCACTGAGCACCCAGCACCCCGAGTACTGAGCACTGAGCACCCTGAGTACTGAGCACCAAGCACCCCAAGTACTGAGCACTGAGCACCCTGAGTACTGAGCACCCAGCACCCTGAGCACTGAGTACCCAGCACCCTGAGTACTGAGCACTGAGAACCCTGAGTACTGAGCACCGAGCACCCTGAGTACTGAGCACCCAGCACCCTGATCACTGAGCACAGAGCATCCCGAGGACTGAGCACCCAGCACACTGAGCACTGTGCACCCAACACCTTGAGTACTGAGCACCGAGCACCCCGAGCACTGAGCACCCAGCACCCTGAGTACTGAGCACCCAGCACCCTGAGCACTGAGCACCCAGCACCCTGAGCACTGAGCACCCAGCACCCCGAGCACTGATCACCCAGCACCCTGAGTACTGAGCACCCAGCACCCTGAGCACTGAGCACCCAGCAACCTGAGTACTGAGCACCCAGCACCCTGAGTACTGAGCAACCAGCACCCTGAGCACTGAGCACTGAGCACCCAGCACCCTGGGCACTGAGCACTGAGCACCCAGCACCCCGAGCACTGAGCACTAGGTACCCCGAGCACTGAGCACCCAGCATCCTGAGCACTGAGCACCCAGCACCCTGAGCACTGAGCACCCAGCACCCTGAGTACTGAGCACCCAGCACCCTGAGCACTGAGTACCCAGCACCCTGAGCACTGAGCACCCAGCACCCTGAGCACTGAGCACCCAGCACAATGAGCACTGAGCACCCAGCACCCTGAGTACTGAGCACTGAGCACCCAGCACCCTGAGCACTGAGCACCCAGCACACTGAGTACTGAGCACTGAGCACCCAGCACCCCGAGCACTGAGCACCGATCACCCCGAGCACTGAGCATCCAGCACCCTGAGTACTGAGCACCGAGCACCCTGAGCACTGAGCACCCAGCACCCTGAGTACTGAGCTCCGAGCAACCCGAGCACTGAGCACCCAGCACCCCGAGCACCGAGCACCCTGAGCACCGAGCACCCAGCACCCTGAGTACTGAGCACCATGCACCCTGAGCAATGAGCACCCTGAGTACTGAGCACCCAGCACCTTGAGCACTGAGCACCGAGCACCCCGAGCACTGAGCACCCAGCACCCGGAGTACTGATCACCCAGCACCCTGAGTACTAAGCACCGAGCACCCTGAGTACTGAGCACCCAGCACCCTGAGCACTGAACACACAGCACCCTGAGTACTGAGCACCTCGAGCACTGAGCACCCAGCACCCTGAGTACTGAGCACTGAGCAACCCGAGCACTGAGCACCCAGCACCGCGAGCACTGAGCACCCAGCACCCTGAGTACTGAGCACTGAGCACCCAGCACCCTGAGTACTGAGCACCGAGCACCCCGAGCACTGAGCTCCCAGCACCGCGAGCACTGAGCACCCAGCACCCTGAGCACTGAGCACCGAGCACCCTGAGCACTGAGTACCCAGCACCCTGAGCACTGAGCACCCAGCACCCTGAGCACTGAGCACCCAGCACCCTGAGTACTGAGCACTGAGCACCCAGCACCCCGAGCACTGAGCACCCAGCACCCCGAGTACTGAGCACTGAGCACCCTGAGTACTGAGCACCCAGCACCCTGAGCACTGAGCACCCAGCACCCTGAGCACTGAGCACCCAGCACCCTGAGTACTGAGCACTAAGCACCCAGCACCCCGAGCACTGAGCACCCAGCACCCTGAGCACTGAGCACCCAGCACCCGAGTACTGAGCACCCAGCACCCTGAGTACTGAGCACCCTGCACCCTGAGTACTGAGCACCCAGCACCCCGAGTACTGAGCACCCAGCACCCTGAGTACTGAGCACCCAGCACCCTGAGCACTGAGCACATAGCACCCCGAGCACGGAGCACCCAGCACCCTGAGTACTGAGCACCCAGCACCCTGAGCACTGAGAACCCAGCACCCTGAGCACTGAGCACCCAGCACCCTGAGCACTGAGCACCCAGCACCCTGAGTAGTCTGCACCCAACGTACTGAGCACCGAGCACCCCGAGCACTGAGCACCTGGCACCCTGAGTACTGAGCACCGATCACCCCGAGCACTGAGCACACAGCACCCTGAGTACTGAGCTCCGAGCACCCCGAGAACTGAACACCCAGCACCCTGAGCACTGAGCACTGAGCACCCTGAGCACTGAGTACTGAGCACTGAGCACCCTGAACACTGAGCACCCAGCACCCCGAGTACTGAGCACCCAGCACCCCGAGCACTGAGCACCCAGCGCCCCGATCACTGAGCACCCAGCACCCCGAGAACTGAGCACTGAGCACCCTGAGCACTGAGCACCCAGCACCCCGAGTACTGAGCACTGAGCACCCTGAGCACTGAGCACCCAGCACCCCGAATACTGAGCACTGAGCACCCTGAGTACTGAGCACCCAGCACCCTGAGCACTGAGTACCCAGCACCTGAGCACTGAGCACAGAGCACCATGAGCACTTAGCACCCAGCACCCTGAGCACTGAGCACCCAGCACCCTGAGGACTGAGCACTGAGCACCCAGCACCCCGAGCACTGAGCACCCAGCACCCTGAGTACTGAGCACTGAGCACCCAGCACCCCGAGCACTGAGCACCCAGCACCCTGAGCACTGAGCACCCAGCACCCTGAGCACTGAGCACCCAGCACCCTGTGTAGTGAGCACCCAACGTACTGAGCACCCAGCACCCTGAGCACTGAGCACCCAGCACCCTGAGTAGTGAGCACCCAACGTACTGAGCACCGATTACCCCGAGCACTGAGCATCCAGCACCCTGAGTACTGAGCACCGAGCACCCTGGGCACTGAGCACCCAGCACCCTGAGTACTGAGCTCCGAGCACCCCGAGCACTGAGCACCCAGCACCCCGAGCACCGAGCACCCTGAGCACCGAGCACCCAGCACCCTGAGTACTGAGCACCATGCACCCTGAGCAATGAGCACCCTGAGTACTGAGCACCCAGCACCTTGAGCACTGAGCACCGAGCACCCCGAGCACTGAGCACCCAGCACCCGGAGTACTGATCACCCAGCACCCTGAGTACTAAGCACCGAGCACCCTGAGTACTGAGCACCCAGCACCCTGAGCACTGAACACACAGCACCCTGAGTACTGAGCACCTCGAGCACTGAGCACCCAGCACCCTGAGTACTGAGCACCGAGCACCCCGAGCACTGAGCACCCAGCACCGCGAGCACTGAGCACCCAGCACCCTGAGTACTGAGCACTGAGCACCCAGCACCCTGAGTACTGAGCACCGAGCACCCCGAGCACTGAGCACCGAGCACCGCGAGCACTGAGCACCCAGCACCCTGAGCACTGAGCACCGAGCACCCTGAGCACTGAGTACCCAGCACCCTGAGCACTGAGCACCCAGCACCCTGAGCACTGAGCACCCAGCACCCTGAGTACTGAGCACTGAGCACCCAGCACCCCGAGCACTGAGCACCCAGCACCCCGAGTACTGAGCACTGAGCACCCTGAGTACTGAGCACCCAGCACCCTGAGCACTGAGCACCCAGCACCCTGAGCACTGAGCACCCAGCACCCTGAGTACTGAGCACTAAGCACCCAGCACCCCGAGCACTGAGCACCCAGCACCCTGAGCACTGAGCACCCAGCACCCGAGTACTGAGCACCCAGCACCCTGAGTACTGAGCACCCAGCATCCTGAGTACTGAGCGCCCAGCACCTCGAGTACTGAGCACCCAGCACCGTGAGTACTGAGCACCCAGCACCCTGAGCACTGAGAACCCAGCACCCCGAGCACTGAGCACCCAGCACCCTGAGTACTGAGCACCCAGCACCCTGAGTACTGAGCACTGAGCACCCAGCACCCTGAGCACTGAGCACGCAGCACCCTGAGTACTGAGCACTGAGCACCCAGCACCCCGAGCACTGAGCACCCAGCACCCTGAGCACTGAGCACCCAGCACCCGAGTACTGAGCACCCAGCACCCTGAGTACTGAGCACCCTGCACCCTGAGTACTGAGCACCCAGCACCCCGAGTACTGAGCACCCAGCACCCTGAGTACTGAGCACCCAGCACCCTGAGCACTGAGCACATAGCACCCCGAGCACGGAGCACCCAGCACCCTGAGTACTGAGCACCCAGCACCCTGAGCATTGAGCACCCAGCACCCTGAGCACTGAGCACCCAGCACCCTGAGCACTGAGCACCCAGCACCCTGAGTAGTCTGCACCCAACGTACTGAGCACCGAGCACCCCGAGCACTGAGCACCTGGCACCCTGAGTACTGAGCACCGATCACCCCGAGCACTGAGCACACAGCACCCTGAGTACTGAGCTCCGAGCACCCCGAGAACTGAACACCCAGCACCCTGAGCACTGAGCACTGAGCACCCTGAGCACTGAGTACTGAGCACTGAGCACCCTGAACACTGAGCACCCAGCACCCCGAGTACTGAGCACCCAGCACCCCGAGCACTGAGCACCCAGCGCCCCGATCACTGAGCACCCAGCACCCCGAGAACTGAGCACTGAGCACCCTGAGCACTGAGCACCCAGCACCCCGAGTACTGAGCACTGAGCACCCTGAGCACTGAGCACCCAGCACCCCGAATACTGAGCACTGAGCACCCTGAGTACTGAGCACCCAGCACCCTGAGCACTGAGTACCCAGCACCTGAGCACTGAGCACCCAGCACCCTGAGCACTTAGCACCCAGCACCCTGAGCACTGAGCACCCAGCACCCTGAGGACTGAGCACTGAGCACCCAGCACCCCGAGCACTGAGCACCCAGCACCCTGAGTACTGAGCACTGAGCACCCAGCACCCCGAGCACTGAGCACCCAGCACTCCGAGCACTGAGCACCCAGCACCCCGAGAATGAGCAGCCAGGTCCCTGAGTACTGAGCACCCAGCACCCTGAGTACTGAGCACCCAGCACCCCGAGCACTGAGCACCCTGAGTACTGAGCACCCAGCACCCTGAGTACTGAGCACTACGCACCCAGAGCACTGAGCACCCAGCATCCTGAGCACGGAGCACCCAGGACTCCGAGCACTGAGTACTGGGCACCCAGCACCCTGAGTACTGAGCACCGAGCTCCCCGAGCAGTGAGCACCCTGAGTACTGAGCACTAAGCACCCAGAGCACTGAGCACCCAGCACCCCGTTCACTGAGCACCCAGCACCCTGAGCACTGAGCACCCAGCACCCCGAGCACTGAGCACCCTGCACCCCGATCACTGAGCACCCAGCACCCCGAGTACTGAGCACCCAGCACCCCGAGCACTGAGCACCCAGCGCCCCGAGCACTGAGCACCCAGCACTCCGAGCACTGAGCACTGAGCACCCTGAGCACTGAGCACCCAGCACCCCGAGTACTGAGCACTGAGCACCCTGAGTACTGAGCACCAAGCACCCCAAGTACTGAGCACTGAGCACCCTGAGTACTGAGCACCCAGCACCCTGAGCACTGAGTACCCAGCACCCTGAGTACTGAGCACTGAGAACCCTGAGTACTGAGCACCGAGCACCCTGAGTACTGAGCACCCAGCACCCTGATCACTGAGCACAGAGCATCCCGAGGACTGAGCACCCAGCACACTGAGCACTGTGCACCCAACACCTTGAGTACTGAGCACCGAGCACCCCGAGCACTGAGCACCCAGCACCCTGAGTACTGAGCACCCAGCACCCTGAGCACTGAGCACCCAGCACCCTGAGCACTGAGCACCCAGCACCCCGAGCACTGATCACCCAGCACCCTGAGTACTGAGCACCCAGCACCCTGAGCACTGAGCACCCAGCACCCTGAGTACTGAGCACCCAGCACCCTGAGTACTGAGCAACCAGCACCCTGAGCACTGAGCACTGAGCACCCAGCACCCTGGGCACTGAGCACTGAGCACCCAGCACCCCGAGCACTGAGCACTAGGTACCCCGAGCACTGAGCACCCAGCACCCTGAGCACTGAGTACCCAGCACCCTGAGCACTGAGCACCCAGCACCCTGAGCACTGAGCACCCAGCACAATGAGCACTGAGCACCCAGCACCCTGAGTACTGAGCACTGAGCACCCAGCACCCCGAGCACTGAGCACCCAGGACACTGAGTACTGAGCACTGAGCACCCAGCACCCCGAGCACTGAGCACCCAGCACCCTTAGCACTGAGCACCCAGCACCCGAGTACTGAGCACCCAGCACCCTGAGTACTGAGCACCCAGTACCCTGAGTACTGAGCACCCAGCACCCCGAGTACTGAGCACCCAGCACCCTGAGTACTGAACACCCAGCACCTTGAGCACTGAGCACCCAGCACCCCGAGCACTGAGCACCCAGCACCCTGAGTACTGAGCACCCAGCACCCTGAGCACAGAGCACCCAGCACCCTGAGCACTGAGCACACAGCACCCTGAGCACTGAGCACCCAGCACCCTGAGTAGTGAGCACCCAACGTACTGAGCACCCAGCACCCTGAGCACTGAGCACCCAGCACCCTGAGTAGTGAGCACCCAACGTACTGAGCACCGATCACCCCGAGCACTGAGCATCCAGCACCCTGAGTACTGAGCACCGAGCACCCCGAGCACTGAGCACCCAGCACCCTGAGTACTGAGCTCCGAGCACCCCGAGCACTGAGCACCCAGCACCCCGAGCACCGAGCACCCTGAGCACCGAGCACCCAGCACCCTGAGTACTGAGCACCATGCACGCTGAGCAATGAGCACCCTGAGTACTGAGCACCCAGCACCTTGAGCACTGAGCACCGAGCACCCTGAGTACTAAGCACCGAGCACCCTGAGTACTGAGCACCCAGCAACCTGAGCACTGAACACACAGCACCCTGAGTACTGAGCACCTCGAGCACTGAGCACCCAGCACCCTGAGTACTGAGCACCATGCACGCTGAGCAATGAGCACCCTGAGTACTGAGCACCCAGCACCCGGAGTACTGATCACCCAGCACCCTGAGTACTAAGCACCGAGCACCCTGAGTACTGAGCACCCAGCAACCTGAGCACTGAACACACAGCACCCTGAGTACTGAGCACCTCGAGCACTGAGCACCCAGCACCCTGAGTACTGAGCACCGAGCACCCCGAGCACTGAGCACCCAGCACCGCGAGCACTGAGCACCCAGCACCCTGAGTACTGAGCACTGAGCACCCAGCACCCTGAGTACTGAGCACCGAGCACCCCGAGCACTGAGCACCCAGCACCGCGAGCACTGAGCACCCAGCACCCTGAGCACTGAGCACCGAGCACCCTGAGCACTGAGTACCCAGCACCCTGAGCACTGAGCACCCAGCACCCTGAGCACTGAGCACCCCGCACCCTGAGTACTGAGCACTGAGCACCCAGCACCCCGAGCACTGAGCACCCAGCACCCCGAGTACTGAGCACTGAGCACCCTGAGTACTGAGCACCCAGCACCCTGAGCACTGAGCACCCAGCACCCTGAGCACTGAGCACCCAGCACCCTGAGTACTGAGCACTAAGCACCCAGCACCCCGAGCACTGAGCACCCAGCACCCTGAGCACTGAGCACCCAGCACCCGAGTACTGAGCACCCAGCACCCTGAGTACTGAGCACCCAGCACCCTGAGAACTGAGCACCCAGCACCTCGAGTACTGAGCACCCAGCACCGTGAGTACTGAGCACCCAGCACCCTGAGCACTGAGCACCCAGCACCCCGAGCACTGAGCACCCAGCACCCTGAGTACTGAGCACACAGCACCCTGAGCACTGAGCACACAGCACCCTGAGCACTGAGCACCCAGCACCCAGAGTACTGAGCACTGAGCACCCAGCACCCTGAGCACTGAGCACCCAGCACCCTGAGTACTGAGCACTGAGCACCCAGCACCTCGAGCACTGAGCACCGAGCACCCTGAGCACTGAGCACCCAGCACCCGAGTACTGAGCACCCAGCACCCTGAGTACTGAGCACCCTGCACCCTGAGTACTGAGCACCCAGCACCCTGAGGACTGAGCACCCAGCACCCTGAGCACTGAGCACCCAGCACCCTGAGTAGTGAGCACCCAACGTACTGAGCACCGAGCACCCCGAGCACTGAGCACCTGGCACCCTGAGTACTGAGCACCGATCACCCCGAGCACTGAGCACACAGCACCCTGAGTACTGAGCTCCGAGCACCCCGAGAACTGAGCACCCAGCGCCCCGAGCACTGAACACCCAGCACCCTGAGCACTGAGCACTGAGCACCCTGAGCACTGAGTACTGAGCACTGAGCACCCTGAACACTGAGCACCCAGCACCCCGAGCACTGAGCACCCAGCGACCCGAGCACTGAGCACCCAGCACCCCGAGAACTGAGCACTGAGCACCCTGAGCACTGAGCACCCAGCACCCCGAGTACTGAGCACTGAGCACCCTGAGCACTGAGCACCCAGCACCCCGAATACTGAGCACTGAGCACAGTCAGTACTGAGCACCCAGCACCCTGAGCACTGAGTACCCAGCACCCTGAGCACTGAGCACCCAGCACCCTGAGCACTTAGCACCCAGCACCCTGAGCACTGAGCACCCAGCACCCTGAGTACTGAGCACTGAGAACCCAGCACCCCGAGCACTGAGCACCCAGCACCCTGAGTACTGAGCACTGAGCACCCAGCACCCCAAGCACTGAGCACCCAGCACTCCGAGCACTGAGAAGCCAGCACCCCGAGAATGAGCAGCCAGGACCCTGAGTACTGAGCACCCAGCACCCTGAGTACTGAGCACCCAGCACCCCGAGCACTGAGCACCCTGAGTACTGAGCACCCAGCACCCTGAGTACTGAGCACTAAGCACCCAGAGCACTGAGCACCCAGCATCCCGAGAACGGAGCACCCAGGACCCCGAGCACTGAGTACTGAGCACCCAGCACCCTGAGTACTGAGCACCGAGCTCCCCGAGCAGTGAGCACCCTGAGTACTGAGCACTAAGCACCCAGAGCACTGAGCACCCAGCAACCCGATCACTGAGCACCCAGCACCCTGAGCACTGAGCACCCAGCACCCCGAGCACTGAGCACCCTGCACCCCGATCACTGAGCACCGAGCACCCTGAGCACTGAGCACCCAGCACCCTGAGTACTGAGCACCCAGCACCGCGAGCACTGAGCACATAGCACCCCGAGCACTGAGCACCAAGCACCCTGAGTACTGAGCACCCAGCACCCTGAGTACTGAGCACCCAGCACCCTGAGCACTGAGTACCCAGCACCCTGAGCACTGAGCACCCAGCACCCTGAGCAATGAGCAAATAGCACCCTGAGCACTGAGCACCCAGCACCCTGAGTACTGAGCACTGAGCACCCAGCACCCCGAGCACTGAGCACCCAGCACCTTGAGTACTGAGCACCGAGCACCCCGAGCACTGAGCACCCAGCACCCTGAGTACTGAGCTCCGAGCACCCCGAGCACTGAGCCCCTGAGCACTGAGCAACGAGCACCCTGAGCACTGAGCACCCAGCACCCTGAGTACTGAGCACCCAGCAACCTGAGCAATAAGCACCCTGAGTACTGAGCACCCAGCATCTTGAGCACTGAGCACCGAGCACCCCGAGCACTGAGCACCCAGCACCCGGAGTACTGAGCACCCAGCACCCTGAGTACTAAGCACCAAGCACCCTGAGTACTGAGCACCCAGCACCCTGAGCACTGAACACACAGCACCCTGAGTACTGAGCACCTCGGGCACTGAGCACCCTGCACCCTGAGTACTGAGCACCGAGCACCCAGCACCGCGAGCACTGAGCACCCAGCACCCTGAGTACTGAGCACCCAGCACCCTGAGTACTGAGCACCCAGCACCCTGAGCACTGAGTACCCAGCACCCTGAGCACTGAGCACCCAGCACCCTGAGCACTGAGCACACAGCACCCTGAGCACTGAGCACCCAGCACCCTGAGTACTGAGCACTGAGCACCCAGCACCCTGAGCACTGAGCACGCAGCACCCTGAGTACTGAGCACTGAGCACCCAGCACCCCGAGCACTGAGCAACCAGCACCCTGAGCACTGAGCACCCAGCACCCGAGTACTGAGCACCCAGCACCCTGAGTACTGAGCACCCTGCACCCTGAGTACTGAGCACCCAGCACCCCGAGTACTGAGCACCCAGCACCCTGAGTACTGAGCACACAGCACCCTGAGCAATGAGCACATAGCACCCCGAGCACGGAGCACCCAGCACCCTGAGTACTGAGCACCCAGCACCCTGAGCACTGAGCACCCAGCACCCTGAGCACTGAGCACCCAGCACCCTGAGCACTGAGCACCCAGCACCCTGAGTAGTCTGCACCCAACGTACTGAGCACCGAGCACCCCGAGCACTGAGCACCTGGCACCCTGAGTACTGAGCACCGATCACCCCGAGCACTGAGCACACAGCACCCTGAGTACTGAGCTCCGAGCACCCCGAGAACTGAGCACCCAGCTCCCCGAGCACTGAACACCCAGCACCCTGAGCACTGAGCACTGAGCACCCTGAGCACTGAGTACTGAGCACTGAGCACCCTGAACACTGAGCACCCAGCACCCCGAGTACTGAGCACCCAGCACCCCGAGCACTGAGCACCCAGCGCCCCGATCACTGAGCACCCAGCACCCCGAGAACTGAGCACTGAGCACCCTGTGCACTGAGCACCCAGCACCCCGAGTACTGAGCACTGAGCACCCTGAGCACTGAGCACCCAGCACCCCGAATACTGAGCACTGAGCACCCTGAGTACTGAGCACCCAGCACCCTGAGCACTGAGTACCCAGCACCTGAGCACTGAGCACCCAGCACCTTGAGCACTTAGCACCCAGCAAGCTGAGCACTGAGCACCCAGCACCCTGAGGACTGAGCACTGAGCACCCAGCACCCCGAGCACTGAGCACCCAGCACCCTGAGTACTGAGCACTGAGCACCCAGCACCCCGAGCACTGAGCACCCAGCACTCCGAGCACTGAGCACCCAGCACCCCGAGAATGAGCAGCCAGGTCCCTGAGTACTGAGCACCCAGCACCCTGAGTACTGAGCACCCAGCACCGCGAGCACTGAGCACCCTGAGTACTGAGCACCCAGCACCCTGAGTACTGAGCACTACGCACCCAGAGCACTGAGCACCCAGCATCCCGAGCACGGAGCACCCAGGACCCCGAGCACTGAGTACTGAGCACCCAGCACCCTGAGTACTGAGCACCGAGCTCCCCGAGCAGTGAGCACCCTGAGTACTGAGCACTAAGCACCCAGAGCACTGAGCACCCAGCACCCCGATCACTGAGCACCCAGCACCCTGAGCACTGAGCACCCAGCACCCCGAGCACTGAGCACCCTGCACCCCGATCACTGAGCACCCAGCACCCTGAGTACTGAGCACCCAGCACCCTGAGTACTGAGCAACCAGCACCCTGAGCACTGAGCACTGAGCACCCAGCACCCTGGGCACTGAGCACTGAGCACCCAGCACCCCGAGCACTGAGCACTAGGTACCCCGAGCACTGAGCACCCAGCATCCTGAGCACTGAGCACCCAGCACCCTGAGCACTGAGCACCCAGCACCCTGAGTACTGAGCACCCAGCACCCTGAGCACTGAGTACCCAGCACCCTGAGCACTGAGCACCCAGCACCCTGAGCACTGAGCACCCAGCACAATGAGCACTGAGCACCCAGCACCCTGAGTACTGAGAACTGAGCACCCAGCACCCCGAGCACTGAGCACCCAGCACACTGAGTACTGAGCACTGAGCACCCAGCACCCCGAGCACTGAGCACCCAGCACCCTTAGCACTGAGCACCCAGCACCCGAGTACTGAGCACCCAGCACCCTGAGTACTGAGCACCCAGCACCCTGAGAACTGAGCACCCAGCACCCCGAGTACTGAGCACCCAGCACCCTGAGTACTGAGCACCCAGCACCTTGAGCACTGAGCACCCAGCACCCCGAGCACTGAGCACCCAGCACCCTGAGCACTGAGCACCCAGCACCCTGAGCACTGAGCACCCAGCACCCTGAGCACTGAGCACCCAGCACCCTGAGCACTGAGCACCCAGCACCCTGAGCACTGAGCACCCAGCACCCTGAGCACTGAGCACCCAGCACCCTGAGTAGTGAGCACCCAACGTACTGAGCACCGAGCACCCCGAGCACTGAGCACCCAGCACCCTGAGTACTGAGCACAAAGCACCCTGAGCACTGAGCACCCAGCACCCTGAGTACTGAGCTCCGAGCACCCCAAGCACTGAGCACCCAGCACCCCGAGCACCGAGCACCCTGAGCACTGAGCACCCAGCACCCTGAGTACTGAGCACCCAGCACCCTGAGCACTGAGCACACAGCACCCTGAGCACTGAGCACCCAGCACCCTGAGTACTGAGCACTGAGCACCCAGCACCCCGAGCACTGAGCACCAAGCACCCTGAGTACTGAGCACCGAGCACCCCGAGCACTGAGCACCCAGCACCCTGAGTACTGAGCTCCGAGCACCCCGAGCACTGAGCACCCTGAGCACTGAGCACTGAGCACCCAGCACCCTGAGCACTGAGTAACCAGCACCCTGAGCACTGAGGACACAGCACCCTGAGCACTGAGCACCCAGCACCCTGAGCACTGAGCACCCAGCACCCTGAGTACTGAGCACCTAGCACCCCGAGCACTGAGCACCCAGCAACCCGAGTACTGAGCACTGAGCACCCTGAGTACTGAGCACCCAGCACCCTGAGCACTGAGTACCAAGCACCCTGAGCACTGAGCACCCAGCACCCTGAGCACTGAGCACCCAGCACCCTGAGCACTGAGCACCCAGCACCCTGAGTACTGAGCACAAAGCACCCAGCACCCCGAGCACTGAGCACCCAGCACCCTGAGCAATGAGCACCCAGCACCCGAGTACTGAGCACCCAGCACCCTGAGTACTGAGCACCCAGCACCCTGAGTACTGAGCACTCAGCAACTCGTGTACTGAGCACCCAGCACCGTCAGTACTGAGCACCCAGCACCCTGAGCACTGAGCACCCAGCACCCTGAGCACTGAGCACCCAGCACCCTGAGTACTGAGCACCCAGCACCCTGAGCACTGAGCACCCAGCACCCTGAGCACTGAGCACCCAGCACCCTGAGCACTGAGCACCCAGCACCCTGAGTAGTGAGCACCCAACGTACTGAGCACCGAGCACCCCGAGCACTGAGCACCCAGCACCCTGAGTACTGAGCACAAAGCACACTGAGCACTGAGCACCC
The DNA here is from genome assembly GCF_018167655.1 of Microtus oregoni. Lineage (NCBI taxonomy): Eukaryota > Metazoa > Chordata > Mammalia > Rodentia > Cricetidae > Microtus > Microtus oregoni. The sequence goes on from NW_024544009.1 coordinate 28,749, forward strand.
AGCACCCTGAGTACTGAGCTCCGAGCACCCCAAGCACTGAGCACCCAGCACCCCGAGCACCGAGCACCCTGAGAACTGAGCACCCAGCACCCTGAGTACTGAGCACCCAGCACCCTGAGCAATGAGCACCCTGAGTACTGAGCACCCAACACCTTGAGCACTGAGCACCGAGCACCCCGAGCACTGAGCACCCAGCACCCGGACTACTGAGCACCCAGCACCCTGAGTACTAAGCACCGAGCACCCTGAGTACTGAGCACCCAGCACCCTGAGCACTGAACACACAGCACCCTGAGTACTGAGCACCTCGAGCACTGAGCACCCAGCACCCTGAGTACTGAGCACCGAGCACCCTGAGCACTGAACACTCAGCACCCTGAGTACTGAGCACCCAGCACCGCGAGCACTGGGCACATATCACCCCGAGCACTGAGCACCCAGCACCCTGAGTACTGAGCACCCAGCACCCTGAGTACTGAGCACCCAGCACCCTGAGCACTGAGTACCCAGCACACTGAGCACTGAGCACCCAGCACCCTGAGCACTGAGCACACAGCACCCTGAGCACTGAGCACCCAGCACCCTGAGTACTGAGCACTGAGCACCCAGCACCCCGAGCACTGAGCACCCAGCACCTTGAGTACTGAGCAACGAGCACCCCGAGCACTGAGCACCCAGCACCCTGAGTACTGAGCTCCGAGCACCCCGAGCACTGAGCACCCTGAGCACTGAGCACCGAGCACCCTGAGCACTGAGTACCCAGCACCCTGAGCACTGACCACCCAGCACCCTGAGCACTGAGCACCCAGCACCCTGAGCACTGAGCACCCAGCACCCTGAGTACTGAGCACCCAGCACCCCGAGCACTGAGCACCCAGCACCCCGAGTTCTGAGCACTGAGCACCCTGAGTACTGAGCACCCAGCACCCTGAGCACTGAGTACCAAGCACCCTGAGCACTGAGCACCCAGAACCCTGAGCACTGAGCACCCAGTACCCTGAGCACTGAGCACCCAGCACCCTGAGTACTGAGCACAAAGCACCCAGCACCCCGAGCACTGAGCACCCAGCACCCTGAGCAATGAGCACCCAGCACCCGAGTACTGAGCACCCAGCACCCTGAGTACTGAGCACCCAGCACCCTGAGTACTGAGCACTCAGCAACTCGTGTACTGAGCACCCAGCACCGTCAGTACTGAGCACCCAGCACCCTGAGCACTGAGCACCCAGCACCCTGAGCACTGAGCACCCAGCACCCTGAGTACTGAGCACCCAGCACCCTGAGCACTGAGCACCCAGCACCCTGAGCACTGAGCACCCAGCACCCTGAGCACTGAGCACCCAGCACCCTGAGTACTGAGCACCCAACGTACTGAGCACCGAGCACCCCGAGCACTGAGCACCCAGCACCCTGAGTACTGAGCACAAAGCACCCTGAGCACTGAGCACCCAGCACCCTGAGTACTGAGCTCCGAGCACCCCAAGCACTGAGCACCCAGCACCCCGAGCACCGAGCACCCTGAGCACTGAGCACCCAGCACCCTGAGTACTGAGCACCCAGCAGCCTGAGCAATGAGCACCCTGAGTACTGAGCACCCAACACCTTGAGCACTGAGCACCGAGCACCCCGAGCACTGAGCACCCAGCACCCGGAGTACTGAGCACCCAGCACCCTGAGTACTAAGCACCGAGCACCCTGAGTACTGAGCACCCAGCACCCTGAGCACTGAACACACAGCACACTGAGTACTGAGCACCTCGAGCACTGAGCACCCAGCACCCTGAGTACTGAGCACCGAGCACCCTGAGCACTGAACACCCAGCACCCTGAGTACTGAGCACCCAGCACCGCGAGCACTGGGCACATATCACCCCGAGCACTGAGCACCCAGCACCCTGAGTACTGAGCACCCAGCACCCTGAGTACTGAGCACCCAGCACCCTGAGCACTGAGTACCCAGCACCCTGAGCACTGAGCACCCAGCACCCTGAGCACTGAGCACACAGCACCCTGAGCACTGAGCACCCAGCACCCTGAGTACTGAGCACTGAGCACCCAGCACCCCGAGCACTGAGCACCCATCACCTTGAGTACTGAGCAACGAGCACCCCGAGCATTGAGCACCCAGCACCCTGAGTACTGAGCTCCGAGCACCCCGAGCACTGAGCACCCTGAGCACTGAGCACCGAGCACCCTGAGCACTGAGCACCCAGCACCCTGAGTACTGAGCACCCAGCACCCTGAGCAATAAGCACCCTGAGTACTGAGCACCCACAACCTTGAGCACTGAGCACCGAGCACCCCGAGCACTGAGCACCCAGCACCCGGAGTACTGAGCACCCAGCACCCTGAGTACTAAGCACCGAGCACCCTGAGAACTGAGCACCCAGCACCCTGAGCACTGAACACACAGCACCCTGAGTACTGAGCACCGAGCACCCCGAGCACTGAGCACCCAGCACTGCGAGCACTGAGCACCCAGCACCCGGAGCACTGAGCACCCAGCCCCCTGAGTACTGAGCACCCAGCACCCTGAGTACTGAGCACCCAGCACCCTGAGCACTGAGTACCCAGCACCCTGAGCACTGAGCACCCAGCACCGTGAGCACTGAGCACAGAGCACCCTGAGCACTGAGCACCCAGCACCCTGAGTACTGAGCACTGAGCACCCAGCACCCTGAGCACTGAGTATCCAGCACCCTGAGTACTGAGCACTGAGCACCCAGCACCCCGAGCACTGAGCACCCAGCACCCTGAGCACTGAGCACCCAGCACCCGAGTACTGAGCACCCAGCACCCTGAGTACTGAGCACCCTGCACCCTGAGTACTGAGCACCCAGCACCCCGAGGACTGAGCACCCAGCACCCTGAGTACTGAGCACCCAGCACCCTGAGCACTGAGCACCGAGCACCCCGAGCACTGAGCACCCATCACCCGGAGTACTGATCACCCAGCACCCTGAGTACTAAGCACCGAGCACCCTGAGTACTGAGCACCCAGCACCCTGAGCACTGAACACACAGCACCCTGAGTACTGAGCACCTCGAGCACTGAGCACCCAGCACCCTGAGTACTGAGCACCGAGCACCCCGAGCACTGAGCACCCAGCACCGCGAGCACTGAGCACATAGCATCCCGAGCACTGAGCACCCAGCACCCTGAGTACTGAGCACCCAGCACCCTGAGTACTGAGCACCCAGCACCCTGAGCACTGAGTACCCAGCACCCTGAGCACTGAGCACCCAGCATCCTGAGCACTGAGCACACAGCACCCTGAGCACTTAGCACCCAGCACCCTGAGTACTGAGCACTGAGCACCCAGCACCCCGAGCACTGAGCACCAAGCACCCTGAGTACTGAGCACCGAGCACCCCGAGCACTGAGCACCCAGCACCCTGAGTACTGAGCTCCGAGCACCCCGAGCAGTGAGCACCCTGAGCACTGAGCACCGAGTACCCTGAGCACTGAGTACCCAGCACCCTGAGCACTGAGCACACAGCACCCTGAGCACTGAGCACCCAGCACCCTGAGCACTGAGCACCCAGCACCCTGAGTACTGAGCACTGAGCACCCAGCACCCCGAGCACTGAGCACCCAGCACCCCGAGTACTGAGCACTGAGCACCCTGAGTTCTGAGCACCCAGCACCCTGAGCACTGAGTACCAAGCACCCTGAGCACTGAGTACCCAGCACCCTGAGTACTGAGCACCCAGCACCCTGAGTACTGAGCACTCAGCACCTCGAGTACTGAGCACCCAGCACCGTCAGTACTGAGCACCCAGCACCCTGAGCACTGAGCACCCAGCACCCGGAGTACTGAGCACCGAGCACCCTGAGCACTGAACACCCAGCACCCTGAGTACTGAGCACCCAGCACCGCGAGCACTGAGCACATAGCACCCCGAGCCCTGAGCACCCAGCACCCTGAGTACTGAGCGCCCAGCACCCTGAGTACTGAGCACCCAGCACCCTGAGCACTGAGTACCCAGCACCCTGAGCACTGAGCACACAGCACCCTGAGTACTTAGCACCGAGCACCCCGAGCACTGAGCACCCAGCACTGCGAGCACTGAGCACCCAGCACCCGGAGCACTGAGCACCCAGCACCCTGAGTACTGAGCACCCAGCACCCTGAGTACTGAGCACCCAGCACCCTGAGCACTGAGTACCCAGCACCCTGAGCACTGAGCACCCAGCCCCCTGAGCACTGAGCACACAGCACCCTGAGCACTGAACACCCAGCACCCTGAGTACTGAGCACTGAGCACCCAGCACCCTGAGCACTGAGTATCCAGCACCCTGAGTACTGAGCACTGAGCAACCAGCACCCCGAGCACTGAGCACCCAGCACCCTGAGCACTGAGCACCCAGCACCCGAGTACTGAGCACCCAGCACCCTGAGTACTGAGCACCCTGCACCCTGAGTACTGAGCACCCAGCACCCCGAGTACTGAGCACCCAGCACCCTGAGTACTGAGCACCCTGAGCACTGAGCACATAGCACCCCGAGCACTGAGCACCCAGCACCCTGAGTACTGAGCACCGAGCACCCTGAGCACTGAGCACCCAGCAACCTGAGTACTGAGCTCCGAGCACCCCAAGCACTGAGCACCCAGCACCCCGAGCAGCGAGCACCCTGAGCACTGAGCACCCAGCACCCTGAGTACTGAGCACCCAGCACCCTGAGCAATGAGCACCCTGAGTACTGAGCACCCAGCACCTTGAGCGCTGAGCACCGAGCACCCCGAGCACTGAGCACCCAGCACCCGGAGTACTGAGCACCCAGCACCCTGAGTACTAAGCACCGAGCACCCTGAGTACTGAGCACCCAGCAACCTGAGCACTGAACACACAGCACCCTGAGTACTGAGCACCTCGAGCACTGAGCACCCAGCACCCCGAGCACTGAGCACCCAGCACCCTGAGCACTGAGCACCCAGCAACCTGAGCACTGAACACACAGCACCCTGAGTACTGAGCACCTCGAGCACTGAGCACCCAGCACCCCGAGCACTGAGCACCCAGCACCCTGAGCACTGAGCACCCAGCACCCGAGTACTGAGCACCCAGCACCCTAAGTACTGAGCACCCTGCACCCTGAGTACTGAGCACCCAGCTCCCGAGTACTGAGCACCCAGCACCCTGAGTACTGAGCACCCTGAGCACTGAGCACATAGCACCCCGAGCACTGAGCACCCAGCACCCTGAGTACTGAGCACCCAGCACCCTGAGCACTGAGCACCCAGCACCCTGAGCACTGAGCACCCAGCACCATGAGCACTGAGCACCCAGCACCCTGAGTAGTGAGCACCCAACGTACTGAGCACCGAGCACCCCGAGCACTGAGCACCCAGCACCCTGAGCACTGAGCACCCAGCACCCGAGTACTGAGCACCCAGCACCCTGAGTACTGAGCACCCAGCACCCTCAGCACTGAGCACCCAGCAGCCCGAGCACTGAGCACCCAGCACCCTGAGTACTGAGCACCCAGCGCCCCGAGCACTGAGCACCCAGCACCCTGAGCACTGAGCACCCAGCACCCTGAGTACTGAGCATCCAGCACCCCGAGTACTGAACACCCAGCACCCTGAGCACTGAGCACTGAGCACCCTGAGCACTGAGTACTGAGCACTGAGCACCCTGAGCATTGAGCACCCAGCACCCCGAGTACTGAGCACCCAGCACCCCGAGCACTGAGCACCCAGCGCCCCGAGCACTGAGCACCCAGCACCCCGAGCACTGAGCACTGAGCACCCTGAGCACTGAGCACCCAGCACCCCGAGTACTGAGCAGTGAACACCCAGAGCACTGAGCACCCAGCACCCTGAGCAATGAGCACCCTGAGTACTGAGCACCCAGCACCTTGAGCACTGAGCACCGAGCACCCCGAGCACTGAGCACCCAGCACCCGGAGTACTGAGCACCCAGCACCCTGAGTACTAAGCACCGAGCACCCTGAGTACTGAGCACCCAGCACCCTGAGCATTGAACACACAGCAAGCTGAGTACTGAGCACCTCGAGCACTGAGCACCCAGCACCCTGAGTACTGAGCACCGAGCACCCTGAGCACTGAGCACCCAGCACCCTGAGTACTGAGCACCCAGCACCGCGAGCACTGAGCACATAGCACCCCGAGCACTGAGCACCAAGCACCCTGAGTACTGAGCACCCAGCACCCTGAGTACTGAGCACCCAGCACCCTGAGCACTGAGTACCCAGCACCCTGAGCACTGAGCACCCAGCACCCTGAGCAATGAGCAAAGAGCACCCTGAGCACTGAGCACCCAGCACCCTGAGCACTGAGCACGCAGCACACTGAGTACTGAGCACTGAGCACCCAGCACCCTGAGCACTGAGCACCCAGCACCCCGAGCACTGAGCACCCAGCACCTTGAGTACTGAGCACCGAGCACCCCGAGCACTGAGCACCCAGCACCCTGAGTACTGAGCTCCGAGCACCCCGAGCACTGAGCACCCTGAGCACTGAGCACCGAGCACCCTGAGCACTGAGCACCCAGCAACCTGAGCAATAAGCACCCTGAGTACTGAGCACCCAGCATCTTGAGCACTGAGCACCGAGCACCCCGAGCACTGAGCACCCAGCACCCGGAGTACTGAGCACCCAGCACCCTGAGTACTAAGCACCAAGCACCCTGAGTACTGAGCACCCAGCACCCTGAGCACTTAACACACAGCACCCTGAGTACTGAGCACCTCGGGCACTGAGCACCCTGCACCCTGAGTACTGAGCACCGAGCACCCCGAGCACTGAGCACCCAGCACCGCGAGCACTGAGCACCCAGCACCCCGAGCACTGAGCACCCAGCACCCTGAGTACTGAGCACCCAGCACCCTGAGTACTGAGCACCCAGCACCCTGAGCACTGAGTACCCAGCACCCTGAGCACTGAGCACCCAGCACCCTGAGAACTGAGCACACAGCACCCTGAGCACTGAGCACCCAGCACCCTGAGTACTGAGCACTGAGCACCCAGCACCCTGAGCACTGAGCACGCAGCACCCTGAGTACTGAGCACTGAGCACCCAGCACCCCGAGCACTGAGCACCCAGCACCCTGAGCACTGAGCACCCAGCACCCGAGTACTGAGCACCCAGCACCCTGAGTACTGAGCACCCTGCACCCTGAGTACTGAGCACCCAGCACACCGAGTACTGAGCACCCAGCACCCTGAGTACTGAGCACCCAGCACCCTGAGCACTGAGCACATAGCACCCCGAGCACGGAGCACCCATCACCCTGAGTACTGAGCACCCAGCACCCTGAGCACTGAGCACCCAGCACCCTGAGCACTGAGCACCCAGCACCCTGAGCACTGAGCACCCAGCACCCTGAGTAGTCTGCACCCAACGTACTGAGCACCGAGAACCCCGAGCACTGAGCACCTGGCACCCTGAGTACTGAGCACCGATCACCCCGAGCACTGAGCACACAGCACCCTGAGTACTGAGCTCCGAGCACCCCGAGAACTGAACACCCAGCACCCTGAGCACTGAGCACCCTGAGCACTGAGTACTGAGCACTGAGCACCCTGAACACTGAGCACCCAGCACCCCGAGTACTGAGCACCCAGCACCCCGAGCACTGAGCACCCAGCGCCCCGATCACTGAGCACCCAGCACCCCGAGAACTGAGCACTGAGCACCCTGAGCACTGAGCACCCAGCACCCCGAGTACTGAGCACTGAGCACCCTGAGCACTGAGCACCCAGCACCCCGAATACTGAGCACTGAGCACCCTGAGTACTGAGCACCCAGCACCCTGAGCACTGAGTACCCAGCACCTGAGCACTGAGCACCCAGCACCCTGAGCACTTAGCACCCAGCACCCTGAGCACTGAGCACCCAGCACCCTGAGGACTGAGCACTGAGCACCCAGCACCCCGAGCACTGAGCACCCAGCACCCTGAGTACTGAGCACTGAGCACCCAGCACCCCGAGCACTGAGCACCCAGCACTCCGAGCACTGAGCACCCAGCACCCCGAGAATGAGCAGCCAGGTCCCTGAGTACTGAGCACCCAGCACCCTGAGTACTGAGCACCCAGCACCCCGAGCACTGAGCACCCTGAGTACTGAGCACCCAGCACCCTGAGTACTGAGCACTACGCACCCAGAGAACTGAGCACCCAGCATCCCGAGCACGGAGCACCCAGGACCCCGAGCACTGAGTACTGAGCACCCAGCACCCTGAGTACTGAGCACCGAGCTCCCCGAGCAGTGAGCACCCTGAGTACTGAGCACTAAGCACCCAGAGAACTGAGCACCCAGCACCCCGATCACTGAGCACCCAGCACCCTGAGCACTGAGCACCCAGCACCCCGAGCACTGAGCACCCTGCACCCCGATCACTGAGCACCCAGCACCCCGAGTACTGAGCACCCAGCACCCCGAGCACTGAGCACCCAGCGCCCCGAGTACTGAGCACCCAGCACTCCGAGCACTGAGCACTGAGCACCCTGAGCACTGAGCACCCAGCACCCCGAGTACTGAGCACTGAGCACCCTGAGTACTGAGCACCAAGCACCCCAAGTACTGAGCACTGAGCACCCTGAGTACTGAGCACCCAGCACCCTGAGCACTGAGTACCCAGCACCCTGAGTACTGAGCACTGAGAACCCTGAGTACTGAGAACCGAGCACCCTGAGTACTGAGCACCCAGCACCCTGATCACTGAGCACAGAGCATCCCGAGGACTGAGCACCCAGCACACTGAGCACTGTGCACCCAACACCTTGAGTACTGAGCACCGAGCACCCCGAGCACTGAGCACCCAGCACCCTGAGTACTGAGCACCCAGCACCCTGAGCACTGAGCACCCAGCACCCTGAGCACTGAGCACCCAGCACCCCGAGCACTGATCACCCAGCACCCTGAGTTCTGAGCACCCAGCACCCTGAGCACTGAGCACCCAGCACCCTGAGTACTGAGCACCCAGCACCCTGAGTACTGAGCAACCAGCACCCTGAGCACTGAGCACTGAGCACCCAGCACCCTGGGCACTGAGCACTGAGCACCCAGCACCCCGAGCACTGAGCACTAGGTACCCCGAGCACTGAGCACCCAGCATCCTGAGCACTGAGCACCCAGCACCCTGAGCACTGAGCACCCAGCACCCTGAGTACTGAGCACCCAGCACCCTGAGCACTGAGTACCCAGCACCCTGAGCACTGAGCACCCAGCACCCTGAGCACTGAGCACCCAGCACAATGAGCACTGAGCACCCAGCACCCTGAGTACTGAGCACTGAGCACCCAGCACCCCGAGCACTGAGCACCCAGGACACTGAGTACTGAGCACTGAGCACCCAGCACCCCGAGCACTGAGCACCCAGCACCCTTAGCACTGAGCACCCAGCACCCGAGTACTGAGCACCCAGCACCCTGAGTACTGAGCACCCAGCACCCTGAGTACTGAGCACCCAGCACCCCGAGTACTGAGCACCCAGCACCCTGAGTACTGAACACCCAGCACCTTGAGCACTGAGCACCCAGCACCCCGAGCACTGAGCACCCAGCACCCTGAGTACTGAGCACCCAGCACCCTGAGCACTGAGCACCCAGCACCCTGAGCACTGAGCACACAGCACCCTGAGCACTGAGCACCCAGCACCCTGAGTAGTGAGCACCCAACGTACTGAGCACCCAGCACCCTGAGCACTGAGCACCCAGCACCCTGAGTAGTGAGCACCCAACGTACTGAGCACCGATCACCCCGAGCACTGAGCATCCAGCACCCTGAGTACTGAGCACCGAGCACCCTGAGCACTGAGCACCCAGCACCCTGAGTACTGAGCTCCGAGCACCCCGAACACTGAGCACCCAGCACCCCGAGCACCGAGCACCCTGAGCACCGAGCACCCAGCACCCTGAGTACTGAGCACCATGCACGCTGAGCAATGAGCACCCTGAGTACTGAGCACCCAGCACCTTGAGCACTGAGCACCGAGCACCCCGAGCACTGAGCACCCAGCACCCGGAGTACTGATCACCCAGCACCCTGAGTACTAAGCACCGAGCACCCTGAGTACTGAGCACCCAGCACCCTGAGCACTGAACACACAGCACCCTGAGTACTGAGCACCTCGAGCACTGAGCACCCAGCACCCTGAGTACTGAGCACCGAGCACCCCGAGCACTGAGCACCCAGCACCGCGAGCACTGAGCACCCAGCACCCTGAGTACTGAGCACTGAGCACCCAGCACCCTGAGTACTGAGCACCGAGCACCCCGAGCACTGAGCACCCAGCACCGCGAGCACTGAGCACCCAGCACCCTGAGCACTGAGCACCGAGCACCCTGAGCACTGAGTACCCAGCACCCTGAGCACTGAGCACCCAGCACCCTGAGCACTGAGCACCCCGCACCCTGAGTACTGAGCACTGAGCACCCAGCACCCCGAGCACTGAGCACCCAGCAACCCGAGTACTGAGCACTGAGCACCCTGAGTACTGAGCACCCAGCACCCTGAGCACTGAGCACCCAGCACCCTGAGCACTGAGCACCCAGCACCCTGAGTACTGAGCACTAAGCACCCAGCACCCTGAGCACTGAGCACCCAGCACCCGAGTACTGAGCACTGAGCACCCTGAGTACTGAGCACCCAGCACCCTGAGCACTGAGCACCCAGCACCCTGAGCACTGAGCACCCAGCACCCTGAGTACTGAGCACTAAGCACCCAGCACCCTGAGCACTGAGCACCGAGCACCCCGAGCACTGAGCACCCAGCACCGCGAGCACTGAGCACCCAGCACCCTGAGTACTGAGCACTGAGCACCCAGCACCCTGAGTACTGAGCACCGAGCACCCCGAGCACTGAGCACCCAGCACCGCGAGCACTGAGCACCCAGCACCCTGAGCACTGAGCACCGAGCACCCTGAGCACTGAGTACCCAGCACCCTGAGCACTGAGCACCCAGCACCCTGAGCACTGAGCACCCCGCACCCTGAGTACTGAGCACTGAGCACCCAGCACCCCGAGCACTGAGCACCCAGCACCCCGAGTACTGAGCACTGAGCACCCTGAGTACTGAGCACCCAGCACCCTGAGCACTGAGCACCCAGCACCCTGAGCACTGAGCACCCAGCACCCTGAGTACTGAGCACTGAGCACCCAGCACCCTGAGCACTGAGCACCCAGCACCCGAGTACTGAGCACCCAGCACCCTGAGTACTGAGCACCCAGCACCCTGAGAACTGAGCACCCAGCACCTCGAGTACTGAGCACCCAGCACCGTGAGTACTGAGCACCCAGCACCCTGAGCACTGAGCACCCAGCACCCCGAGCACTGAGCACCCAGCACCCTGAGTACTGAGCACACAGCACCCTGAGCACTGAGCACACAGCACCCTGAGCACTGAGCACCCAGCACCCAGAGTACTGAGCACTGAGCACCCAGCACCCTGAGCACTGAGCACCCAGCACCTTGAGTACTGAGCACTGAGCACCCAGCACCTCGAGCACTGAGCACCGAGCACCCTGAGCACTGAGCACCCAGCACCCGAGTACTGAGCACCCAGCACCCTGAGTACTGAGCACCCTGCACCCTGAGTACTGAGCACCCAGCACCCTGAGTACTGAGCACCCAGCACCCTGAGCACTGAGCACCCAGCACCCTGAGTAGTGAGCACCCAACGTACTGAGCACCGAGCACCCTGAGCACTGAGCACCCAGCACCCTGAGTACTGAGCACCCAGCACCGCGAGCACTGAGCACATAGCACCCCGAGCACTGAGCACCAAGCACCCTGAGTACTGAGCACCCAGCACCCTGAGTACTGAGCACCCAGCACCCTGAGCACTGAGTACACAGCACCCTGAGCACTGAGCACCCAGCACCCTGAGCAATGAGCAAAGAGCACCCTGAGCACTGAGCACCCAGCACCCTGAGCACTGAGCACGCAGCACCCTGAGTACTGAGCACTGAGCACCCAGCACCCTGAGCACTGAGCACCCAGCACCCCGAGCACTGAGCACCCAGCACCTTGAGTACTGAGCACCGAGCACCCCGAGCACTGAGCACCCAGCACCCTGAGTACTGAGCTCCGAGCACCCCGAGCACTGAGCACCCTGAGCACTGAGCACCGAGCACCCTGAGCACTGAGCACCCAGCAACCTGAGCAATAAGCACCCTGAGTACTGAGCACCCAGCATCTTGAGCACTGAGCACCGAGCACCCCGAGCACTGAGCACCCAGCACCCGGAGTACTGAGCACCCAGCACCCTGAGTACTAAGCACCAAGCACCCTGAGTACTGAGCACCCAGCACCCTGAGCACTTAACACACAGCACCCTGAGTACTGAGCACCTCGGGCACTGAGCACCCTGCACCCTGAGTATTGAGCACCGAGCACCCCGAGCACTGAGCACCCAGCACCGCGAGCACTGAGCACCCAGCACCCCGAGCACTGAGCACCCAGCACCCTGAGTACTGAGCACCCAGCACCCTGAGTACTGAGCACCCAGCACCCTGAGCACTGAGTACCCAGCACCCTGAGCACTGAGCACCCAGCACCCTGAGCACTGAGCACACAGCACCCTGAGCACTGAGCACCCAGCACCCTGAGTACTGAGCACTGAGCACCCAGCACCCTGAGCACTGAGCACGCAGCACCCTGAGTACTGAGCACTGAGCTCCCAGCACCCCGAGCACTGAGCACCCAGCACCCTGAGCACTGAGCACCCAGCACCCGAGTACTGAGCACCCAGCACCCTGAGTACTGAGCACCCTGCACCCTGAGTACTGAGCACCCAGGACACCGAGTACTGAGCACCCAGCACCCTGAGTACTGAGCACCCAGCACCCTGAGCACTGAGCACATAGCACCCCAAGCACGGAGCACCCATCACCCTGAGTACTGAGCACCCAGCACCCTGAGCACTGAGCACCCAGCACCCTGAGCACTGAGCACCCAGCACCCTGAGCACTGAGCACCCAGCACCCTGAGAAGTCTGCACCCAACGTACTGAGCACCGAGAACCCCGAGCACTGAGCACCTGGCACCCTGAGTACTGAGCACCGATCACCCCGAGCACTGAGCACACAGCACCCTGAGTACTGAGCTCCGAGCACCCCGAGAACTGAACACCCAGCACCCTGAGCACTGAGCACCCTGAGCACTGAGTACTGAGCACTGAGCACCCTGAACACTGAGCACCCAGCACCCCGAGTACTGAGCACCCAGCACCCCGAGCACTGAGCACCCAGCGCCCCGATCACTGAGCACCCAGCACCCCGAGAACTGAGCACTGAGCACCCTGAGCACTGAGCACCCAGCACCCCGAGTACTGAGCACTGAGCACCCTGAGCACTGAGCACCCAGCACCCCGAATACTGAGCACTGAGCACCCTGAGTACTGAGCACCCAGCACCCTGAGCACTGAGTACCCAGCACCTGAGCACTGAGCACCCAGCACCCTGAGCACTTAGCACCCAGCACCCTGAGCACTGAGCACCCAGCACCCTGAGGACTGAGCACTGAGCACCCAGCACCCCGAGCACTGAGCACCCAGCACCCTGAGTACTGAGCACTGAGCACCCAGCACCCCGAGCACTGAGCACCCAGCACTCCGAGCACTGAGCACCCAGCACCCCGAGAATGAGCAGCCAGGTCCCTGAGTACTGAGCACCCAGCACCCTGAGTACTGAGCACCCAGCACCCCGAGCACTGAGCACCCTGAGTACTGAGCACCCAGCACCCTGAGTACTGAGCACTACGCACCCAGAGAACTGAGCACCCAGCATCCCGAGCACTGAGCACCCAGCACACTGAGTACTGAGCACTGAGCACCCAGCACCCCGAGCACTGAGCACCCAGCACCCTTAGCACTGAGCACCCAGCAACCGAGTACTGAGCACCCAGCACCCTGAGTACTGAGCACCCAGCACCCTGAGTACTGAGCACCCAGCACCCCGAGTACTGAGCACCCAGCACCCTGAGTACTGAGCACCCAGCACCTTGAGCACTGAGCACCCAGAACCCCGAGCACTGAGCACCCAGCACCCTGAGTACTGAGCACCCAGCACCCTGAGCACTGAGCACCCAGCACCCTGAGCACTGAGCACCCAGCACCCTGAGCACTGAGCACCCAGCACCCTGAGAAGTGAGCACCCAACGTACTGAGCACCCAGCACCCTGAGCACTGAGCACCCAGCACCCTGAGTAGTGAGCACCCAACGTACTGAGCACCGATCACCCCGAGCACTGAGCATCCAGCACCCTGAGTACTGAGCACCGAGCACCCTGAGCACTGAGCACCCAGCACCCTGAGTACTGAGCTCCGAGCACCCCGAGCACTGAGCACCCAGCACCCCGAGCACCGAGCACCCTGAGCACCGAGCACCCAGCACCCTGAGTACTGAGCACCATGCACCCTGAGCAATGAGCACCCTGAGTACTGAGCACCCAGCACCTTGAGCACTGAGCACCGAGCACCCCGAGCACTGAGCACCCAGCACCCGGAGTACTGATCACCCAGCACCCTGAGTACTAAGCACCGAGCACCCTGAGTACTGAGCACCCAGCACCCTGAGCACTGAACACACAGCACCCTGAGTACTGAGCACCTCGAGCACTGAGCACCCAGCACCCTGAGTACTGAGCACCGAGCACCCCGAGCACTGAGCACCCAGCACCGCGAGCACTGAGCACCCAGCACCCTGAGTACTGAGCACTGAGCACCCAGCACCCTGAGTACTGAGCACCGAGCACCCCGAGCACTGAGCACCCAGCACCGCGAGCACTGAGCACCCAGCACCCTGAGCACTGAGCACCGAGCACCCTGAGCACTGAGTACCCAGCACCCTGAGCACTGAGCACCCAGCACCCTGAGCACTGAGCACCCAGCACCCTGAGTACTGAACACTGAGCACCCAGCACCCCGAGCACTGAGCACCCAGCACCCCGAGTACTGAGCACTGAGCACAGTGAGTACTGAGCACCCAGCACCCTGAGCACTGAGCACCCAGCACCCTGAGCACTGAGCACCCAGCACCCTGAGTACTGAGCACTAAGCACCCAGCACCCCGAGCACTGAGCACCCAGCACCCTGAGCACTGAGCACCCAGCACCCGAGTACTGAGCACCCAGCACCCTGAGTACTGAGCACCCAGCACCCTGAGTACTGAGCACCCAGCACCTCGAGTACTGAGCACCCAGCACCGTGAGTACTGAGCACCCAGCATCCTGAGCACTGAGCACCCAGCACCCCGAGCACTGAGCACCCAGCACCCTGAGTACTGAGCACCCAGCACCCTGAGTACTGAGCACTGAGCACCCAGCACCCTGAGCACTGAGCACGCAGCACCCTGAGTACTGAGCACTGAGCACCCAGCACCCCGAGCACTGAGCACCCAGCACCCTGAGCACTGAGCACCCAGCACCCGAGTACTGAGCACCCAGCACCCTGAGTACTGAGCACCCTGCACCCTGAGTACTGAGCACCCAGCACCCCGAGTACTGACCACCCAGCACCCTGAGTACTGAGCACCCAGCACCCTGAGCACTGAGCACATAGCACCCCGAGCACGGAGCACCCAGCACCCTGAGTACTGAGCACCCAGCACCCTGAGCACTGAGCACCCAGCACCCTGAGCACTGAGCACCCAGCACCCTGAGCACTGAGCACCCAGCACCCTGAGTAGTCTGCACCCAACGTACTGAGCACCGAGCACCCCGAGCACTGAGCACCTGGCACCCTGAGTACTGAGCACCGATCACCCCGAGCACTGAGCACACAGCACCCTGAGTACTGAGCTCCGAGCACCCCGAGAACTGAACACCCAGCACCCTGAGCACTGAGCACTGAGCACCCTGAGCACTGAGTACTGAGCACTGAGCACCCTGAACACTGAGCACCCAGCACCCCGAGTACTGAGCACCCAGCACCCCGAGCACTGAGCACCCAGCGCCCCGATCACTGAGCACCCAGCACACCGAGAACTGAGCACTGAGCACCCTGAGCACTGAGCACCCAGCACCCCGAGTACTGAGCACTGAGCACCCTGAGCACTGAGCACCCAGCACCCCGAATACTGAGCACTGAGCACCCTGAGTACTGAGCACCCAGCACCCTGAGCACTGAGTACCCAGCACCTGAGCACTGAGCACCCAGCACCCTGAGCACTTAGCACCCAGCACCCTGAGCACTGAGCACCCAGCACCCTGAGGACTGAGCACTGAGCACCCAGCACCCCGAGCACTGAGCACCCAGCACCCTGAGTACTGAGCACTGAGCACCCAGCACCCCGAGCACTGAGCACCCAGCACTCCGAGCACTGAGCACCCAGCACCCCGAGAATGAGCAGCCAGGTCCCTGAGTACTGAGCACCCAGCACCCTGAGTACTGAGCACCCAGCACCCCGAGCACTGAGCACCCTGAGTACTGAGCACCCAGCACCCTGAGTACTGAGCACTACGCACCCAGAGCACTGAGCACCCAGCATCCCGAGCACGGAGCACCCAGGACCCCGAGCACTGAGTACTGAGCACCCAGCACCCTGAGTACTGAGCACCGAGCTCCCAGAGCAGTGAGCACCCTGAGTACTGAGCACTAAGCACCCAGAGCACTGAGCACCCAGCACCCCGATCACTGAGCACCCAGCACCCTGAGCACTGAGCACCCAGCACCCCGAGCACTGAGCACCCTGCACCCCGATCACTGAGCACCCAGCACCCCGAGTACTGAGCACCCAGCACCCCGAGCACTGAGCACCCAGCACTCCGAGCACTGAGCACTGAGCACCCTGAGCACTGAGCACCCAGCACCCCGAGTACTGAGCACTGAGCACCCTGAGTACTGAGCACCCAGCACCCTGAGTACTGAGCACCGAGCACCCCGAGCACTGAGCACCCAGCACCGCGAGCACTGAGCACCCAGCACCCTGGGCACTGAGCACTGAGCACCCAGCACCCCGAGCACTGAGCACTAGGTACCCCGAGCACTGAGCACCCAGCATCCTGAGCACTGAGCACCCAGCACCCTGAGCACTGAGCACCCAGCACCCTGAGTACTGAGCACCCAGCACCCTGAGCACTGAGTACCCAGCACCCTGAGCACTGAGCACCCAGCACCCTGAGCACTGAGCACCCAGCACAATGAGCACTGAGCACCCAGCACCCTGAGTACTGAGCACTGAGCACCCAGCACCCCGAGCACTGAGCACCCAGGACACTGAGTACTGAGCACTGAGCACCCAGCACCCCGAGCACTGAGCACCCAGCACCCTTAGCACTGAGCACCCAGCACCCGAGTACTGAGCACCCAGCACCCTGAGTACTGAGCACCCAGCACCCTGAGTACTGAGCACCCAGCACCCCGAGTACTGAGCACCCAGCACCCTGAGTACTGAACACCCAGCACCTTGAGCACTGAGCACCCAGCACCCCGAGCACTGAGCACCCAGCACCCTGAGTACTGAGCACCCAGCACCCTGAGCACTGAGCACCCAGCACCCTGAGCACTGAGCACACAGCACCCTGAGCACTGAGCACCCAGCACCCTGAGTAGTGAGCACCCAACGTACTGAGCACCCAGCACCCTGAGCACTGAGCACCCAGCACCCTGAGTAGTGAGCACCCAACGTACTGAGCACCGATCACCCCGAGCACTGAGCATCCAGCACCCTGAGTACTGAGCACCGAGCACCCTGAGCACTGAGCACCCAGCACCCTGAGTACTGAGCTCCGAGCACCCCGAACACTGAGCACCCAGCACCCCGAGCACCGAGCACCCTGAGCACCGAGCACCCAGCACCCTGAGTACTGAGCACCATGCACGCTGAGCAATGAGCACCCTGAGTACTGAGCACCCAGCACCTCGAGTACTGAGCACCCAGCACCGTGAGTACTGAGCACCCAGCATCCTGAGCACTGAGCACCCAGCACCCCGAGCACTGAGCACCCAGCACCCTGAGTACTGAGCACCCAGCACCCTGAGTACTGAGCACTGAGCACCCAGCACCCTGAGCACTGAGCACGCAGCACCCTGAGTACTGAGCACTGAGCACCCAGCACCCCGAGCACTGAGCACCCAGCACCCTGAGCACTGAGCACCCAGCACCCGAGTACTGAGCACCCAGCACCCTGAGTACTGAGCACCCTGCACCCTGAGTACTGAGCACCCAGCACCCCGAGTACTGACCACCCAGCACCCTGAGTACTGAGCACCCAGCACCCTGAGCACTGAGCACATAGCACCCCGAGCACGGAGCACCCAGCACCCTGAGTACTGAGCACCCAGCACCCTGAGCACTGAGCACCCAGCACCCTGAGCACTGAGCACCCAGCACCCTGAGCACTGAGCACCCAGCACCCTGAGTAGTCTGCACCCAACGTACTGAGCACCGAGCACCCCGAGCACTGAGCACCTGGCACCCTGAGTACTGAGCACCGATCACCCCGAGCACTGAGCACACAGCACCCTGAGTACTGAGCTCCGAGCACCCCGAGAACTGAACACCCAGCACCCTGAGCACTGAGCACTGAGCACCCTGAGCACTGAGTACTGAGCACTGAGCACCCTGAACACTGAGCACCCAGCACCCCGAGTACTGAGCACCCAGCACCCCGAGCACTGAGCACCCAGCGCCCCGATCACTGAGCACCCAGCACACCGAGAACTGAGCACTGAGCACCCTGAGCACTGAGCACCCAGCACCCCGAGTACTGAGCACTGAGCACCCTGAGCACTGAGCACCCAGCACCCCGAATACTGAGCACTGAGCACCCTGAGTACTGAGCACCCAGCACCCTGAGCACTGAGTACCCAGCACCTGAGCACTGAGCACCCAGCACCCTGAGCACTTAGCACCCAGCACCCTGAGCACTGAGCACCCAGCACCCTGAGGACTGAGCACTGAGCACCCAGCACCCCGAGCACTGAGCACCCAGCACCCTGAGTACTGAGCACTGAGCACCCAGCACCCCGAGCACTGAGCACCCAGCACTCCGAGCACTGAGCACCCAGCACCCCGAGAATGAGCAGCCAGGTCCCTGAGTACTGAGCACCCAGCACCCTGAGTACTGAGCACCCAGCACCCCGAGCACTGAGCACCCTGAGTACTGAGCACCCAGCACCCTGAGTACTGAGCACTACGCACCCAGAGCACTGAGCACCCAGCATCCCGAGCACGGAGCACCCAGGACCCCGAGCACTGAGTACTGAGCACCCAGCACCCTGAGTACTGAGCACCGAGCTCCCAGAGCAGTGAGCACCCTGAGTACTGAGCACTAAGCACCCAGAGCACTGAGCACCCAGCACCCCGATCACTGAGCACCCAGCACCCTGAGCACTGAGCACCCAGCACCCCGAGCACTGAGCACCCTGCACCCCGATCACTGAGCACCCAGCACCCCGAGTACTGAGCACCCAGCACCCCGAGCACTGAGCACCCAGCACTCCGAGCACTGAGCACTGAGCACCCTGAGCACTGAGCACCCAGCACCCCGAGTACTGAGCACTGAGCACCCTGAGTACTGAGCACCCAGCACCCTGAGTACTGAGCACCGAGCACCCCGAGCACTGAGCACCCAGCACCGCGAGCACTGAGCACCCAGCACCCTGGGCACTGAGCACTGAGCACCCAGCACCCCGAGCACTGAGCACTAGGTACCCCGAGCACTGAGCACCCAGCATCCTGAGCACTGAGCACCCAGCACCCTGAGCACTGAGCACCCAGCACCCTGAGTACTGAGCACCCAGCACCCTGAGCACTGAGTACCCAGCACCCTGAGCACTGAGCACCCAGCACCCTGAGCACTGAGCACCCAGCACAATGAGCACTGAGCACCCAGCACCCTGAGTACTGAGCACTGAGCACCCAGCACCCCGAGCACTGAGCACCCAGGACACTGAGTACTGAGCACTGAGCACCCAGCACCCCGAGCACTGAGCACCCAGCACCCTTAGCACTGAGCACCCAGCACCCGAGTACTGAGCACCCAGCACCCTGAGTACTGAGCACCCAGCACCCTGAGTACTGAGCACCCAGCACCCCGAGTACTGAGCACCCAGCACCCTGAGTACTGAACACCCAGCACCTTGAGCACTGAGCACCCAGCACCCCGAGCACTGAGCACCCAGCACCCTGAGTACTGAGCACCCAGCACCCTGAGCACTGAGCACCCAGCACCCTGAGCACTGAGCACACAGCACCCTGAGCACTGAGCACCCAGCACCCTGAGTAGTGAGCACCCAACGTACTGAGCACCCAGCACCCTGAGCACTGAGCACCCAGCACCCTGAGTAGTGAGCACCCAACGTACTGAGCACCGATCACCCCGAGCACTGAGCATCCAGCACCCTGAGTACTGAGCACCGAGCACCCTGAGCACTGAGCACCCAGCACCCTGAGTACTGAGCTCCGAGCACCCCGAACACTGAGCACCCAGCACCCCGAGCACCGAGCACCCTGAGCACCGAGCACCCAGCACCCTGAGTACTGAGCACCATGCACGCTGAGCAATGAGCACCCTGAGTACTGAGCACCCAGCACCTTGAGCACTGAGCACCGAGCACCCCGAGCACTGAGCACCCAGCACCCGGAGTACTGATCACCCAGCACCCTGAGTACTAAGCACCGAGCACCCTGAGTACTGAGCACCCAGCACCCTGAGCACTGAACACACAGCACCCTGAGTACTGAGCACCTCGAGCACTGAGCACCCAGCACCCTGAGTACTGAGCACCGAGCACCCCGAGCACTGAGCACCCAGCACCGCGAGCACTGAGCACCCAGCACCCTGAGTACTGAGCACTGAGCACCCAGCACCCTGAGTACTGAGCACCGAGCACCCCGAGCACTGAGCACCCAGCACCGCGAGCACTGAGCACCCAGCACCCTGAGCACTGAGCACCGAGCACCCTGAGCACTGAGTACCCAGCACCCTGAGCACTGAGCACCCAGCACCCTGAGCACTGAGCACCCCGCACCCTGAGTACTGAGCACTGAGCACCCAGCACCCCGAGCACTGAGCACCCAGCAACCCGAGTACTGAGCACTGAGCACCCTGAGTACTGAGCACCCAGCACCCTGAGCACTGAGCACCCAGCACCCTGAGCACTGAGCACCCAGCACCCTGAGTACTGAGCACTAAGCACCCAGCACCCTGAGCACTGAGCACCCAGCACCCGAGTACTGAGCACTGAGCACCCTGAGTACTGAGCACCCAGCACCCTGAGCACTGAGCACCCAGCACCCTGAGCACTGAGCACCCAGCACCCTGAGTACTGAGCACTAAGCAACCAGCACCCTGAGCACTGAGCACCGAGCACCCCGAGCACTGAGCACCCAGCACCACGAGCACTGAGCACCCAGCACCCTGAGTACTGAGAACTGAGCACCCAGCACCCTGAGTACTGAGCACCGAGCACCCCGAGCACTGAGCACCCAGCACCGCGAGCACTGAGCACCCAGCACCCTGAGCACTGAGCACCGAGCACCCTGAGCACTGAGTACCCAGCACCCTGAGCACTGAGCACCCAGCACCCTGAGCACTGAGCACCCCGCACCCTGAGTACTGAGCACTGAGCACCCAGCACCCCGAGCACTGAGCACCCAGCACCCCGAGTACTGAGCACTGAGCACCCTGAGTACTGAGCACCCAGCACCCTGAGCACTGAGCACCCAGCACCCTGAGCACTGAGCACCCAGCACCCTGAGTACTGAGCACTGAGCACCCAGCACCCTGAGCACTGAGCACCCAGCACCCGAGTACTGAGCACCCAGCACCCTGAGTACTGAGCACCCAGCACCCTGAGAACTGAGCACCCAGCACCTCGAGTACTGAGCACCCAGCACCGTGAGTACTGAGCACCCAGCACCCTGAGCACTGAGCACCCAGCACCCCGAGCACTGAGCACCCAGCACCCTGAGTACTGAGCACACAGCACCCTGAGCACTGAGCACACAGCACCCTGAGCACTGAGCACCCAGCACCCAGAGTACTGAGCACTGAGCACCCAGCACCCTGAGCACTGAGCACCCAGCACCCTGAGTACTGAGCACTGAGCACCCAGCACCTCGAGCACTGAGCACCGAGCACCCTGAGCACTGAGCACCCAGCACCCGAGTACTGAGCACCCAGCACCCTGAGTACTGAGCACCCTGCACCCTGAGTACTGAGCACCCAGCACCCTGAGTACTGAGCACCCAGCACCCTGAGCACTGAGCACCCAGCACCCTGAGTAGTGAGCACCCAACGTACTGAGCACCGAGCACCCTGAGCACTGAGCACCCAGCACCCTGAGTACTGAGCACCCAGCACCGCGAGCACTGAGCACATAGCACCCCGAGCACTGAGCACCAAGCACCCTGAGTACTGAGCACCCAGCACCCTGAGTACTGAGCACCCAGCACCCTGAGCACTGAGTACACAGCACCCTGAGCACTGAGCACCCAGCACCCTGAGCAATGAGCAAAGAGCACCCTGAGCACTGAGCACCCAGCACCCTGAGCACTGAGCACGCAGCACCCTGAGTACTGAGCACTGAGCACCCAGCACCCTGAGCACTGAGCACCCAGCACCCCGAGCACTGAGCACCCAGCACCTTGAGTACTGAGCACCGAGCACCCCGAGCACTGAGCACCCAGCACCCTGAGTACTGAGCTCCGAGCACCCCGAGCACTGAGCACCCTGAGCACTGAGCACCGAGCACCCTGAGCACTGAGCACCCAGCAACCTGAGCAATAAGCACCCTGAGTACTGAGCACCCAGCATCTTGAGCACTGAGCACCGAGCACCCCGAGCACTGAGCACCCAGCACCCGGAGTACTGAGCACCCAGCACCCTGAGTACTAAGCACCAAGCACCCTGAGTACTGAGCACCCAGCACCCTGAGCACTTAACACACAGCACCCTGAGTACTGAGCACCTCGGGCACTGAGCACCCTGCACCCTGAGTATTGAGCACCGAGCACCCCGAGCACTGAGCACCCAGCACCGCGAGCACTGAGCACCCAGCACCCCGAGCACTGAGCACCCAGCACCCTGAGTACTGAGCACCCAGCACCCTGAGTACTGAGCACCCAGCACCCTGAGCACTGAGTACCCAGCACCCTGAGCACTGAGCACCCAGCACCCTGAGCACTGAGCACACAGCACCCTGAGCACTGAGCACCCAGCACCCTGAGTACTGAGCACTGAGCACCCAGCACCCTGAGCACTGAGCACGCAGCACCCTGAGTACTGAGCACTGAGCTCCCAGCACCCCGAGCACTGAGCACCCAGCACCCTGAGCACTGAGCACCCAGCACCCGAGTACTGAGCACCCAGCACCCTGAGTACTGAGCACCCTGCACCCTGAGTACTGAGCACCCAGGACACCGAGTACTGAGCACCCAGCACCCTGAGTACTGAGCACCCAGCACCCTGAGCACTGAGCACATAGCACCCCAAGCACGGAGCACCCATCACCCTGAGTACTGAGCACCCAGCACCCTGAGCACTGAGCACCCAGCACCCTGAGCACTGAGCACCCAGCACCCTGAGCACTGAGCACCCAGCACCCTGAGAAGTCTGCACCCAACGTACTGAGCACCGAGAACCCCGAGCACTGAGCACCTGGCACCCTGAGTACTGAGCACCGATCACCCCGAGCACTGAGCACACAGCACCCTGAGTACTGAGCTCCGAGCACCCCGAGAACTGAACACCCAGCACCCTGAGCACTGAGCACCCTGAGCACTGAGTACTGAGCACTGAGCACCCTGAACACTGAGCACCCAGCACCCCGAGTACTGAGCACCGAGCACCCTGAGCACTGAGCACCCAGCGCCCCGATCACTGAGCACCCAGCACCCCGAGAACTGAGCACTGAGCACCCTGAGCACTGAGCACCCAGCACCCCGAGTACTGAGCACTGAGCACCCTGAGCACTGAGCACCCAGCACCCCGAATACTGAGCACTGAGCACCCTGAGTACTGAGCACCCAGCACCCTGAGCACTGAGTACCCAGCACCTGAGCACTGAGCACCCAGCACCCTGAGCACTTAGCACCCAGCACCCTGAGCACTGAGCACCCAGCACCCTGAGGACTGAGCACTGAGCACCCAGCACCCCGAGCACTGAGCACCCAGCACCCTGAGTACTGAGCACTGAGCACCCAGCACCCCGAGCACTGAGCACCCAGCACTCCGAGCACTGAGCACCCAGCACCCCGAGAATGAGCAGCCAGGTCCCTGAGTACTGAGCACCCAGCACCCTGAGTACTGAGCACCCAGCACCCCGAGCACTGAGCACCCTGAGTACTGAGCACCCAGCACCCTGAGTACTGAGCACTACGCACCCAGAGAACTGAGCACCCAGCATCCCGAGCACTGAGCACCCAGCACACTGAGTACTGAGCACTGAGCACCCAGCACCCCGAGCACTGAGCACCCAGCACCCTTAGCACTGAGCACCCAGCACCCGAGTACTGAGCACCCAGCACCCTGAGTACTGAGCACCCAGCACCCTGAGTACTGAGCACCCAGCACCCCGAGTACTGAGCACCCAGCACCCTGAGTACTGAGCACCCAGCACCTTGAGCACTGAGCACCCAGCACCCCGAGCACTGAGCACCCAGCACCCTGAGTACTGAGCACCCAGCACCCTGAGCACTGAGCACCCAGCACCCTGAGCACTGAGCACCCAGCACCCTGAGCACTGAGCACCCAGCACCCTGAGAAGTGAGCACCCAACGTACTGAGCACCCAGCACCCTGAGCACTGAGCACCCAGCACCCTGATTAGTGAGCACCCAACGTACTGAGCACCGATCACCCCGAGCACTGAGCATCCAGCACCCTGAGTACTGAGCACCGAGCACCCTGAGCACTGAGCACCCAGCACCCTGAGTACTGAGCTCCGAGCACCCCGAGCACTGAGCACCCAGCACCCCGAGCACCGAGCACCCTGAGCACCGAGCACCCAGCACCCTGAGTACTGAGCACCATGCACCCTGAGCAATGAGCACCCTGAGTACTGAGCACCCAGCACCTTGAGCACTGAGCACCGAGCACCCCGAGCACTGAGCACCCAGCACCCGGAGTACTGATCACCCAGCACCCTGAGTACTAAGCACCGAGCACCCTGAGTACTGAGCACCCAGCACCCTGAGCACTGAACACACAGCACCCTGAGTACTGAGCACCTCGAGCACTGAGCACCCAGCACCCTGAGTACTGAGCACCGAGCACCCCGAGCACTGAGCACCCAGCACCGCGAGCACTGAGCACCCAGCACCCTGAGTACTGAGCACTGAGCACCCAGCACCCTGAGTACTGAGCACCGAGCACCCCGAGCACTGAGCACCCAGCACCGCGAGCACTGAGCACCCAGCACCCTGAGCACTGAGCACCGAGCACCCTGAGCACTGAGTACCCAGCACCCTGAGCACTGAGCACCCAGCACCCTGAGCACTGAGCACCCAGCACCCTGAGTACTGAACACTGAGCACCCAGCACCCCGAGCACTGAGCACCCAGCACCCCGAGTACTGAGCACTGAGCACAGTGAGTACTGAGCACCCAGCACCCTGAGCACTGAGCACCCAGCACCCTGAGCACTGAGCACCCAGCACCCTGAGTACTGAGCACTAAGCACCCAGCACCCCGAGCACTGAGCACCCAGCACCCTGAGCACTGAGCACCCAGCACCCGAGTACTGAGCACCCAGCACCCTGAGTACTGAGCACCCAGCACCCTGAGTACTGAGCACCCAGCACCTCGAGTACTGAGCACCCAGCACCGTGAGTACTGAGCACCCAGCATCCTGAGCACTGAGCACCCAGCACCCCGAGCACTGAGCACCCAGCACCCTGAGTACTGAGCACCCAGCACCCTGAGTACTGAGCACTGAGCACCCAGCACCCTGAGCACTGAGCACGCAGCACCCTGAGTACTGAGCACTGAGCACCCAGCACCCCGAGCACTGAGCACCCAGCACCCTGAGCACTGAGCACCCAGCACCCGAGTACTGAGCACCCAGCACCCTGAGTACTGAGCACCCTGCACCCTGAGTACTGAGCACCCAGCACCCCGAGTACTGACCACCCAGCACCCTGAGTACTGAGCACCCAGCACCCTGAGCACTGAGCACATAGCACCCCGAGCACGGAGCACCCAGCACCCTGAGTACTGAGCACCCAGCACCCTGAGCACTGAGCACCCAGCACCCTGAGCACTGAGCACCCAGCACCCTGAGCACTGAGCACCCAGCACCCTGAGTAGTCTGCACCCAACGTACTGAGCACCGAGCACCCCGAGCACTGAGCACCTGGCACCCTGAGTACTGAGCACCGATCACCCCGAGCACTGAGCACACAGCACCCTGAGTACTGAGCTCCGAGCACCCCGAGAACTGAACACCCAGCACCCTGAGCACTGAGCACTGAGCACCCTGAGCACTGAGTACTGAGCACTGAGCACCCTGAACACTGAGCACCCAGCACCCCGAGTACTGAGCACCCAGCACCCCGAGCACTGAGCACCCAGCGCCCCGATCACTGAGCACCCAGCACACCGAGAACTGAGCACTGAGCACCCTGAGCACTGAGCACCCAGCACCCCGAGTACTGAGCACTGAGCACCCTGAGCACTGAGCACCCAGCACCCCGAATACTGAGCACTGAGCACCCTGAGTACTGAGCACCCAGCACCCTGAGCACTGAGTACCCAGCACCTGAGCACTGAGCACCCAGCACCCTGAGCACTTAGCACCCAGCACCCTGAGCACTGAGCACCCAGCACCCTGAGGACTGAGCACTGAGCACCCAGCACCCCGAGCACTGAGCACCCAGCACCCTGAGTACTGAGCACTGAGCACCCAGCACCCCGAGCACTGAGCACCCAGCACTCCGAGCACTGAGCACCCAGCACCCCGAGAATGAGCAGCCAGGTCCCTGAGTACTGAGCACCCAGCACCCTGAGTACTGAGCACCCAGCACCCCGAGCACTGAGCACCCTGAGTACTGAGCACCCAGCACCCTGAGTACTGAGCACTACGCACCCAGAGCACTGAGCACCCAGCATCCCGAGCACGGAGCACCCAGGACCCCGAGCACTGAGTACTGAGCACCCAGCACCCTGAGTACTGAGCACCGAGCTCCCAGAGCAGTGAGCACCCTGAGTACTGAGCACTAAGCACCCAGAGCACTGAGCACCCAGCACCCCGATCACTGAGCACCCAGCACCCTGAGCACTGAGCACCCAGCACCCCGAGCACTGAGCACCCTGCACCCCGATCACTGAGCACCCAGCACCCCGAGTACTGAGCACCCAGCACCCCGAGCACTGAGCACCCAGCACTCCGAGCACTGAGCACTGAGCACCCTGAGCACTGAGCACCCAGCACCCCGAGTACTGAGCACTGAGCACCCTGAGTACTGAGCACCCAGCACACTGAGTACTGAGCACCGAGCACCCCGAGCACTGAGCACCCAGCACCGCGAGCACTGAGCACCCAGCACCCTGAGTACTGAGCACTGAGCACCCAGCACCCTGAGTACTGAGCACCGAGCACCCCGAGCACTGAGCACCCAGCACCGCGAGCACTGAGCACCCTGCACCCTGAGCACTGAGCACCGAGCACCCTGAGCACTGAGTACCCAGCACCCTGAGCACTGAGCACCCAGCACCCTGAGCACTGAGCACCCAGCACCCTGAGTACTGAGCACTGAGCACCCAGCACCCCGAGCACTGAGCACCCAGCACCACGAGTACTGAGCACTGAGCACCCTGAGTACTGAGCACCCAGCACCCTGAGCACTGAGCACCCAGCACCCTGAGCACTGAGCACCCAGCACCCTGAGTACTGAGCACTAAGCACCCAGCACCCCGAGCACTGAGCACCCAGCACCCTGAGCACTGAGCACCCAGCACCCGAGTACTGAGCACCCAGCACCCTGAGTACTGAGCACCCAGCACCCTGAGTACTGAGCACCCAGCACCTCGAGTACTGAGCACCCAGCACCGTGAGTACTGAGCACCCAGCACCCTGAGCACTGAGCACCCAGCACCCCGAGCACTGAGCACCCAGCACCCTGAGTACTGAGCACCCAGCACCCTGAGTACTGAGCACTGAGCACCCAGCACCCTGAGCACTGAGCACGCAGCACCCTGAGTACTGAGCACTGAGCACCCAGCACCCCGAGCACTGAGCACCCAGCACCCTGAGCACTGAGCACCCAGCACCCGAGTACTGAGCACCCAGCACCCTGAGTACTGAGCACCCTGCACCCTGAGTACTGAGCACCCAGCACCCCGAGTACTGAGCACCCAGCACCCTGAGTACTGAGCACCCAGCACCCTGAGTACTGAGCACTGAGCACCCAGCACCCTGAGTACTGAGCACCCTGCACCCTGAGTACTGAGCACCCAGCACCCCGAGTACTGAGCACCCAGCACCCCGAGCACTGAGCACCCAGCGCCCCGATCACTGAGCACCCAGCACCCCGAGAACTGAGCACTGAGCACCCTGAGCACTGAGCACCCAGCACCCCGAGTACTGAGCACTGAGCACCCTGAGCACTGAGCACCCAGCACCCCGAATACTGAGCACTGAGCACCCTGAGTACTGAGCACCCAGCACCCTGAGCACTGAGTACCCAGCACCTGAGCACTGAGCACCCAGCACCCTGAGCACTTAGCACCCAGCACCCTGAGCACTGAGCACCCAGCACCCTGAGGACTGAGCACTGAGCACCCAGCACCCCGAGCACTGAGCACCCAGCACCCTGAGTACTGAGCACTGAGCACCCAGCACCCCGAGCACTGAGCACCCAGCACTATGAGCACTGAGCACCCAGCACCCCGAGAATGAGCAGCCAGGTCCCTGAGTACTGAGCACCCAGCACCCTGAGTACTGAGCACCCAGCACCCCGAGCACTGAGCACCCTGAGTACTGAGCACCCAGCACCCTGAGTACTGAGCACTACGCACCCTGAGCAATGAGCACCCAGCACCCTGAGCACTGAGCACCCAGCACCCTGAGTACTGAGCACTGAGCACCCAGCACCCCGAGCACTGAGCACCCAGCACCACGAGTACTGAGCACTGAGCACCCTGAGTACTGAGCACCCAGCACCCTGAGCACTGAGCACCCAGCACCCTGAGCACTGAGCAAACAGCACCCTGAGTACTGAGCACTAAGCACCCAGCACCCCGAGCACTGAGCACCCAGCACCCTGAGCACTGAGCACCCAGCACCCGAGTACTGAGCACCCAGCACCCTGAGTACTGAGCACCCAGCACCCTGAGTACTGAGCACCCAGCACCTCGAGTACTGAGCACCCAGCACCGTGAGTACTGAGCACCCAGCACCCTGAGCACTGAGCACCCAGCACCCTGAGTACTGAGCACCCAGCACCCTGAGTACTGAGCACTGAGCACCCAGCACCCTGAGCACTGAGCACGCAGCACCCTGAGTACTGAGCACTGAGCACCCAGCACCCCGAGCACTGAGCACCCAGCACCCTGAGCACTGAGCACCCAGCACCCGAGTACTGAGCACCCAGCACCCTGAGTACTGAGCACCCTGCACCCTGAGTACTGAGCACCCAGCACCCCGAGTACTGAGCACCCAGCACCCTGAGTACTGAGCACCCAGCACCCTGAGCACTGAGCACATAGCACCCCGAGCACGGAGCACCCAGCACCCTGAGTACTGAGCACCCAGCACCCTGAGTACTGAGCACCCAGCACCCTGATCACTGAGCACAGAGCATCCCGAGGACTGAGCACCCAGCACACTGAGCACTGTGCACCCAACACCTTGAGTACTGAGCACCGAGCACCCCGAGCACTGAAAACCCAGCACCCTGAGTACTGAGCACCCAGCACCCTGAGCACTAAGCACCCAGCACCCTGAGCACTGAGCACCCAGCACCCCGAGCACTGATCACCCAGCACCCTGAGTTCTGAGCACCCAGCACCCTGAGCACTGAGCACCCAGCACCCTGAGTACTGAGCACCCAGCACCCTGAGTACTGAGCAACCAGCACCCTGAGCACTGAGCACCCAGCACCCTGGGCACTGAGCACTGAGCACCCAGCACCCCGAGCACTGAGCACTAGGTACCCCGAGCACTGAGCACCCAGCATCCTGAGCACTGAGCACCCAGCACCCTGAGCACTGAGCACCCAGCACCCTGAGTACTGAGCACCCAGCACCCTGAGCACTGAGTACCCAGCACCCTGAGCACTGAGCACTGAGCACCCTGAGCACTGAGTACTGAGCACTGAGCACCCTGAACACTGAGCACCCAGCACCCCGAGTACTGAGCACCCAGCACCCCGAACACTGAGCACCCAGCGCCCCGATCACTGAGCACCCAGCACCCCGAGAACTGAGCACTGAGCACCCTGAGCACTGAGCACCCAGCACCCCGAGTACTGAGCACTGAGCACCCTGAGCACTGAGCACCCAGCACCCCGAATACTGAGCACTGAGCACCCTGAGTACTGAGCACCCAGCACCCTGAGCACTGAGTACCCAGCACCTGAGCACTGAGCACCCAGCACCCTGAGCACTTAGCACCCAGCACCCTGAGCACTGAGCACCCAGCACCCTGAGGACTGAGCACTGAGCACCCAGCACCCCGAGCACTGAGCACCCAGCACCCTGATTACTGAGCACTGAGCACCCAGCACCCCGAGAACTGAGCACCCAGCACTCCGAGCACTGAGCACCCAGCACCCCGAGAATGAGCAGCCAGGTCCCTGAGTACTGAGCACCCAGCACCCTGAGTACTGAGCACCCAGCACCCCGAGCACTGAGCACCCTGAGTACTGAGCACCCAGCACCCTGAGTACTGAGCACTACGCACCCAGAGCACTGAGCACCCAGCATCCCGAGCACGGAGCACCCAGGACCCCGAGCACTGAGTACTGAGCACCCAGCACCCTGAGTACTGAGCACCGAGCTCCCCGAGCAGTGAGCACCCTGAGTACTGAGCACTAAGCACCCAGAGCACTGAGCACCCAGCACCCCGATCACTGAGCACCCAGCACCCTGAGCACTGAGCACCCAGCACCCCGAGCACTGAGCACCCTGCACCCCGATCACTGAGCACCCAGCACCCCGAGTACTGAGCACCCAGCACCCCGAGCACTGAGCACCCAGCGCCCCAAGCACTGAGCACCCAGCACTCCGAGCACTGAGCACTGAGCACCCTGAGCACTGAGCACCCAGCACCCCGAGTACTGAGCACTGAGCACCCTGAGTACTGAGCACCAAGCACCCCAAGTACTGAGCACTGAGCACCCTGAGTACTGAGCACCCAGCACCCTGAGCACTGAGTACCCAGCACCCTGAGTACTGAGCACTGAGAACCCTGAGTACTGAGCACCGAGCACCCTGAGTACTGAGCACCCAGCACCCTGATCACTGAGCACAGAGCATCCCGAGGACTGAGCACCCAGCACACTGAGCACTGTGCACCCAACACCTTGAGTACTGAGCACCGAGCACCCCGAGCACTGAGCACCCAGCACCCTGAGTACTGAGCACCCAGCACCCTGAGCACTGAGCACCCAGCACCCTGAGCACTGAGCACCCAGCACCCCGAGCACTGATCACCCAGCACCCTGAGTACTGAGCACCCAGCACCCTGAGCACTGAGCACCCAGCACCCTGAGTACTGAGCACCCAGCACCCTGAGTACTGAGCAACCAGCACCCTGAGCACTGAGCACTGAGCACCCAGCACCCTGGGCACTGAGCACTGAGCACCCAGCACCCCGAGCACTGAGCACTAGGTACCCTGAGCACTGAGCACCCAGCATCCTGAGCACTGAGCACCCAGCACCCTGAGCACTGAGCACCCAGCACCCTGAGTACTGAGCACCCAGCACCCTGAGCACTGAGTACCCAGCACCCTGAGCACTGAGCACCCAGCACCCTGAGCACTGAGCACCCAGCACAATGAGCACTGAGCACCCAGCACCCTGTGTACTGAGCACTGAGCACCCAGCACCCCGAGCACTGAGCACCCAGCACACTGAGTACTGAGCACTGAGCACCCAGCACCCCGAGCACTGAGCACCCAGCACCCTTAGCACTGAGCACCCAGCACCCGAGTACTGAGCACCCAGCACCCTGAGTACTGAGCACCCAGCACCCTGAGTACTGAGCACCCAGCACCCCGAGTACTGAGCACCCAGCACCCTGAGTACTGAGCACCCAGCACCTTGAGCACTGAGCACCCAGCACCCCGAGCACTGAGCACCCAGCACCCTGAGTACTGAGCACCCAGCACCCTGAGCACTGAGCACCCAGCACCCTGAGCACTGAGCACCCAGCACCCTGAGCACTGAGCACCCAGCACCCTGAGTAGTGAGCACCCAACGTACTGAGCACCGATCACCCCGAGCACTGAGCATCCAGCACCCTGAGTACTGAGCACCGAGCACCCTGAGCACTGAGCACCCAGCACCCTGAGTACTGAGCTCCGAGCACCCCGAGCACTGAGCACCCAGCACCCCGAGCACCGAGCACCCTGAGCACCGAGCACCCAGCACCCTGAGTACTGAGCACCATGCACGCTGAGCAATGAGCACCCTGAGTACTGAGCACCCAGCACCTTGAGCACTGAGCACCGAGCACCCCGAGCACTGAGCACCCGGCACCCGGAGTACTGATCACCCAGCACCCTGAGTACTAAGCACCGAGCACCCTGAGTACTGAGCACCCAGCACCCTGAGCACTGAACACACAGCACCCTGAGTACTGAGCACCTCGAGCACTGAGCACCCAGCACCCTGAGTACTGAGCACCGAGCACCCCGAGCACTGAGCACCCAGCACCGCGAGCACTGAGCACCCAGCACCCTGAGTACTGAGCACCGAGCACCCTGAGCACTGAGCACCAAGCACCGCGAGCACTGAGCACCCAGCACCCTGAGCACTGAGCACCGAGCACCCTGAGCACTGAGTACCCAGCACCCTGAGCACTGAGCACCCAGCACCCTGAGCACTGAGCACCCAGCACCCTGAGCATTGAGCACCCAGCACCCTGAGCACTGAGCACCCAGCACCCTGAGTAGTCTGCACCCAACGTACTGAGCACCGAGCACCCCGAGCACTGAGCACCTGGCACCCTGAGTACTGAGCACCGATCACCCCGAGCACTGAGCACACAGCACCCTGAGTACTGAGCTCCGAGCACCCCGAGAACTGAACACCCAGCACCCTGAGCACTGAGCACTGAGCACCCTGAGCACTGAGTACTGAGCACTGAGCACCCTGAACACTGAGCACCCAGCACCCCGAGTACTGAGCACCCAGCACCCCGAGCACTGAGCACCCAGCGCCCCGATCACTGAGCACCCAGCACCCCGAGAACTGAGCACTGAGCACCCTGAGCACTGAGCACCCAGCACCCCGAGTACTGAGCACTGAGCACCCTGAGCACTGAGCACCCAGCACCCCGAATACTGAGCACTGAGCACCCTGAGTACTGAGCACCCAGCACCCTGAGCACTGAGTACCCAGCACCTGAGCACTGAGCACCCAGCACCCTGAGCACTTAGCACCCAGCACCCTGAGCACTGAGTACCCAGCACCCTGAGGACTGAGCACTGAGCACCCAGCACCCCGAGCACTGAGCACCCAGCACCCTGAGTACTGAGCACTGAGCACCCAGCACCCCGAGCACTGAGCACCCAGCACTCCGAGCACTGAGCACCCAGCACCCCGAGAATGAGCAGCCAGGTCCCTGAGTACTGAGCACCCAGCACCCTGAGTACTGAGCACCCAGCACCCCGAGCACTGAGCACCCTGAGTACTGAGCACCCAGCACCCTGAGTACTGAGCACTACGCACCCAGAGCACTGAGCACCCAGCATCCCGAGCACGGAGCACCCAGGACCCCGAGCACTGAGTACTGAGCACCCAGCACCCTGAGTACTGAGCACCGAGCTCCCCGAGCAGTGAGCACCCTGAGTACTGAGCACTAAGCACCCAGAGCACTGAGCACCCAGCACCCCGATCACTGAGCACCAAGCACCCTGAGCACTGAGCACCCAGCACCCCGAGCACTGAGCACCCTGAACCCCGATCACTGAGCACCCAGCACCCCGAGTACTGAGCACCCAGCACCCCGAGCACTGAGCACCCAGCGCCCCGAGCACTGAGCACCCAGCACTCCGAGCACTGAGCACTGAGCACCCTGAGCACTGAGCACCCAGCACCCCGAGTACTGAGCACTGAGCACCCTGAGTACTGAGCACCAAGCACCCCAAGTACTGAGCACTGAGCACCCTGAGTACTGAGCACCCAGCACCCTGAGCACTGAGTACCCAGCACCCTGAGTACTGAGCACTGAGAACCCTGAGTACTGAGCACCGAGCACCCTGAGTACTGAGCACCCAGCACCCTGATCACTGAGCACAGAGCATCCCGAGGACTGAGCACCCAGCACACTGAGCACTGTGCACCCAACACCTTGAGTACTGAGCACCGAGCACCCCGAGCACTGAGAACCCAGCACCCTGAGTACTGAGCACCGAGAACCCCGAGCACTGAGCACCAAGCACCGCGAGCACTGAGCACCCAGCACCCTGAGTACTGAGCACCGAGCACCCTGAGCACTGAGCACCCAGCACCGCGAGCACTGAGCACCCAGCACCCTGAGCACTGAGCACCGAGCACCCTGAGCACTGAGTACCCAGCACCCTGAGCACTGAGCACCCAACACCCTGAGCACTGAGCACCCAGCACCCTGAGCATTGAGCACCCAGCACCCTGAGCACTGAGCACCCAGCACCCTGAGTAGTCTGCACCCAACGTACTGAGCACCGAGCACCCCGAGCACTGAGCACCTGGCACCCTGAGTACTGAGCACCGATCACCCCGAGCACTGAGCACACAGCACCCTGAGTACTGAGCTCCGAGCACCCCGAGAACTGAACACCCAGCACCCTGAGCACTGAGCACTGAGCACCCTGAGCACTGAGTACTGAGCACTGAGCACCCTGAACACTGAGCACCCAGCACCCCGAGTACTGAGCACCCAGCACCCCGAGCACTGAGCACCCAGCGCCCCGATCACTGAGCACCCAGCACCCCGAGAACTGAGCACTGAGCACCCTGAGCACTGAGCACCCAGCACCCCGAGTACTGAGCACTGAGCACCCTGAGCACTGAGCACCCAGCACCCCGAATACTGAGCACTGAGCACCCTGAGTACTGAGCACCCAGCACCCTGAGCACTGAGTACCCAGCACCTGAGCACTGAGCACCCAGCACCCTGAGCACTTAGCACCCAGCACCCTGAGCACTGAGTACCCAGCACCCTGAGGACTGAGCACTGAGCACCCAGCACCCCGAGCACTGAGCACCCAGCACCCTGAGTACTGAGCACTGAGCACCCAGCACCCCGAGCACTGAGCACCCAGCACTCCGAGCACTGAGCACCCAGCACCCCGAGAATGAGCAGCCAGGTCCCTGAGTACTGAGCACCCAGCACCCTGAGTACTGAGCACCCAGCACCCCGAGCACTGAGCACCCTGAGTACTGAGCACCCAGCACCCTGAGTACTGAGCACTACGCACCCAGAGCACTGAGCACCCAGCATACCGAGCACGGAGCACCCAGGACCCCGAGCACTGAGTACTGAGCACCCAGCACCCTGAGTACTGAGCACCGAGCTCCCCGAGCAGTGAGCACCCTGAGTACTGAGCACTAAGCACCCAGAGCACTGAGCACCCAGCACCCCGATCACTGAGCACCAAGCACCCTGAGCACTGAGCACCCAGCACCCCGAGCACTGAGCACCCTGCACCCCGATCACTGAGCACCCAGCACCCCGAGTACTGAGCACCCAGCACCCCGAGCACTGAGCACCCAGCGCCCCGAGCACTGAGCACCCAGCACTCCGAGCACTGAGCACTGAGCACCCTGAGCACTGAGCACCCAGCACCCCGAGTACTGAGCACTGAGCACCCTGAGTACTGAGCACCAAGCACCCCAAGTACTGAGCACTGAGCACCCTGAGTACTGAGCACCCAGCACCCTGAGCACTGAGTACCCAGCACCCTGAGTACTGAGCACTGAGAACCCTGAGTACTGAGCACCGAGCACCCTGAGTACTGAGCACCCAGCACCCTGATCACTGAGCACAGAGCATCCCGAGGACTGAGCACCCAGCACACTGAGCACTGTGCACCCAACACCTTGAGTACTGAGCACCGAGCACCCCGAGCACTGAGAACCCAGCACCCTGAGTACTGAGCACCCAGCACCCTGAGCACTGAGCACCCAGCACCCTGAGCACTGAGCACCCAGCACCCCGAGCACTGATCACCCAGCACCCTGAGTTCTGAGCACCCAGCACCCTGAGCACTGAGCACCCAGCACCCTGAGTACTGAGCACCCAGCACCCTGAGTACTGAGCAACCAGCACCCTGAGCACTGAGCACTGAGCACCCAGCACCCTGAGTACTGAGCTCCGAGCCCCCCGAGCACTGAGCACCCAGCACCCCGAGCACCGAGCACCCTGAGCACCGAGCACCCAGCACCCTGAGTACTGAGCACCATGCACGCTGAGCAATGAGCACCCTGAGTACTGAGCACCCAGCACCTTGAGCACTGAGCACCGAGCACCCCGAGCACTGAGCACCCAGCACCCGGAGTACTGATCACCCAGCACCCTGAGTACTAAGCACCGAGTACCCTGAGTACTGAGCACCCAGCACCCTGAGCACTGAACACACAGCACCCTGAGTACTGAGCACCTCGAGCACTGAGCACCCAGCACCCTGAGTACTGAGCACCGAGCACCCCGAGCACTGAGCACCCAGCACCGCGAGCACTGAGCACCCAGCACCCTGAGCACTGAGCACCGAGCACCCTGAGCACTGAGTACCAAGCACCCTGAGCACTGAGCACCCAGCACCCTGAGCACTGAGCACCCAGCACCCTGAGTACTGAGCACTGAGCACCCAGCACCCCGAGCACTGAGCACCCAGCACCCCGA
The DNA here is from genome assembly GCF_018167655.1 of Microtus oregoni. Lineage (NCBI taxonomy): Eukaryota > Metazoa > Chordata > Mammalia > Rodentia > Cricetidae > Microtus > Microtus oregoni. Next base: position 65,716 of record NW_024544009.1, read on the forward strand.
GTACTGAGCACTGAGCACCCTGAGTACTGAGCACCCAGCACCCTGAGCACTGAGCACCCAGCACCCTGAGCACTGAGCACCCAGCACCCTGAGTACTGAGCACTAAGCACCCAGCACCCCGAGCACTGAGCACCCAGCACCCTGAGCACTGAGCACCCAGCACCCGAGTACTGAGCACCCAGCACCCTGAGTACTGAGCACCCAGCACCCTGAGTACTGAGCACCCAGCACCTCGAGTACTGAGCACCCAGCACCGTGAGTACTGAGCACCCAGCACCCTGAGCACTGAGCACCCAGCACCCCGAGCACTGAGCACCCAGCACCCTGAGTACTGAGCACCCAGCACCCTGAGCACTGAGCACACAGCACCCTGAGCACTGAGCACCCAGCACCCAGAGTACTGAGCACTGAGCACCCAGCACCCTGAGCACTGAGCACCCAGCACCCTGAGTACTGAGCACTGAGCACCCAGCACCTCGAGCACTGAGCACCGAGCACCCTGAGCACTGAGCACCCAGCACCCGAGTACTGAGCACCCAGCACCCTGAGTACTGAGCACCCTGCACCCTGAGTACTGAGCACCCAGCACCCCGAGTACTGAGCACCCAGCACCCTGAGTACTGAGCACCCAGCACCCTGAGCACTGAGCACATAGCACCCCGAGCATGGAGCACCCAGCACCCTGAGTACTGAGCACCCAGCACCCTGAGCACTGAGCACCCAGCACCCTGAGCACTGAGCACCCAGCACCCTGAGTAGTGAGCACCCAACGTACTGAGCACCGAGCACCCCGAGCACTGAGCACCTGGCACCCTGAGTACTGAGCACCGATCACCCCGAGCACTGAGCACACAGCACCCTGAGTACTGAGCTCCGAGCACCCCGAGAACTGAGCACCCAGCGCCCCGAGCACTGAACACCCAGCACCCTGAGCACTGAGCACTGAGCACCCTGAGCACTGAGTACTGAGCACTGAGCACCCTGAACACTGAGCACCCAGCACCCCGAGCACTGAGCACCCAGCGCCCCGAGCACTGAGCACCCAGCACCCCGAGAACTGAGCACTGAGCACCCTGAGCACTGAGCACCCAGCACCCCGAGTACTGAGCACTGAGCACCCTGAGCACTGAGCACCCAGCACCCCGAATACTGAGCACTGAGCACCCTCAGTACTGAGCACCCAGCACCCTGAGCACTGAGCACCCAGCACCCTGAGCACTGAGCACCCAGCACCCTGAGTACTGAGCACTGAGTACCCAGCACCCCGAGCACTGAGCACCCAGCACCCTGAGTACTGAGCACTGAGCACCCAGCACCCCAAGCACTGAGCACCCAGCACTCCGAGCACTGAGAAGCCAGCACCCCGAGAATGAGCAGCCAGGACCCTGAGTACTGAGCACCCAGCACCCTGAGTACTGAGCACCCAGCACCCCGAGCACTGAGCACCCTGAGTACTGAGCACCCAGCACCCTGAGTACTGAGCACTAAGCACCCAGAGCACTGAGCACCCAGCATCCCGAGCACGGAGCACCCAGGACCCCGAGCACTGAGTACTGAGCACCCAGCACCCTGAGTACTGAGCAACGAGCTCCCCGAGCAGTGAGCACCCTGAGTACTGAGCACTAAGCACCCAGAGCACTGAGCACCCAGCACCCCGATCACTGAGCACCCAGCACCCTGAGCACTGAGCACCCAGCACCCCGAGCACTGAGCACCCTGCACCCCGATCACTGAGCACCGAGCACCCTGAGCACTGAGCACCCAGCACCCTGAGCAATGAGCAAAGAGCACCCTGAGCACTGAGCACCCAGCACCCTGAGTACTGAGCACCCAGCACCCTGAGTACTGAGCACCCAGCACCCTGAGCACTGAGTACCCAGCACCCTGAGCACTGAGCACCCAGCACCCTGAGCAATGAGCAAAGAGCACCCTGAGCACTGAGCACCCAGCACCCTGAGTACTGAGCACTGAGCACCCAGCACCCCGAGCACTGAGCACCCAGCACCTTGAGTACTGAGCACCGAGCACCCCGAGCACTGAGCACCCAGCACCCTGAGTACTGAGCTCCGAGCACCCCGAGCACTGAGCACCCTGAGCACTGAGCACCGAGCACCCTGAGCACTGAGCACCCCGCACACTGAGTACTGAGCACCCAGCAACCTGAGCAATAAGCACCCTGAGTACTGAGCACCCAGCATCTTGAGCACTGAGCACCGAGCACCCCGAGCACTGAGCACCCAGCACCCGGAGTACTGAGCACCCAGCACCCTGAGTACTAAGCACCAAGCACCCTGAGTACTGAGCACCCAGCACCCTGAGCACTGAACACACAGCACCCTGAGTACTGAGCACCTCGGGCACTGAGCACCCTGCACCCTGAGTACTGAGCACCGAGCACCCCGAGCACTGAGCACCCAGCACCGCGAGCACTGAGCACCCAGCACCCCGAGCACTGAGCACCCAGCACCCTGAGTACTGAGCACCCAGCACCCTGAGTACTGAGCACCCAGCACCCTGAGTACTGAGCACACAGCACCCTGAGCACTGAGCACACAGCACCCTGAGCACTGAGCACCCAGCACCCTGAGTACTGAGCACTGAGCACCCAGCACCCTGAGCACTGAGCACGCAGCACCCTGAGTACTGAGCACTGAGCACCCAGCACCCCGAGCACTGAGCACCCAGCACCCTGAGCACTGAGCACCCAGCACCCGAGTACTGAGCACCCAGCACCCTGAGTACTGAGCACCCTGCACCCTGAGTACTGAGCACCCAGCACCCCGAGTACTGAGCACCCAGCACCCTGAGTACTGAGCACCCAGCACCCTGAGCAATGAGCACATAGCACCCCGAGCACGGAGCACCCAGCACCCTGAGTACTGAGCACCCAGCACCCTGAGCACTGAGCACCCAGCACCCTGAGCACTGAGCACCCAGCACCCTGAGCACTGAGCACCCAGCACCCTGAGTAGTCTGCACCCAACGTACTGAGCACCGAGCACCCCGAGCACTGAGCACCTGGCACCCTGAGTACTGAGCACCGATCACCCCGAGCACTGAGCACACAGCACCCTGAGTACTGAGCTCCGAGCACCCCGAGAACTGAGCACCCAGCGCCCCGAGCACTGAACACCCAGCACCCTGAGCACTGAGCACTGAGCACCCTGAGCACTGAGTACTGAGCACTGAGCACCCTGAACACTGAGCACCCAGCACCCCGAATACTGAGCACTGAGCACCCTGAGTACTGAGCACCCAGCACCCTGAGCACTGAGTACCCAGCACCTGAGCACTGAGCACCCAGCACCTTGAGCACTTAGCACCCAGCACCCTGAGCACTGAGCACCCAGCACCCTGAGGACTGAGCACTGAGCACCCAGCACCCCGAGCACTGAGCACCCAGCACCCTGAGTACTGAGCACTGAGCACCCAGCACCCCGAGCACTGAGCACCCAGCACTCCGAGCACTGAGCACCCAGCACCCCGAGAATGAGCAGCCAGGTCCCTGAGTACTGAGCACCCAGCACCCTGAGTACTGAGCACCCAGCACCCCGAACACTGAGCACCCTGAGTACTGAGCACCCAGCACCCTGAGTACTGAGCACTACGCACCCAGAGCACTGAGCACCCAGCATCCCGAGCACGGAGCACCCAGGACCCCGAGCACTGAGTACTGAGCACCCAGCACCCTGAGTACTGAGCACCGAGCTCCCCGAGCAGTGAGCACCCTGAGTACTGAGCACTAAGCACCCAGAGCCCTGAGCACCCAGCACCCCGATCACTGAGCACCCAGCACCCTGAGCACTGAGCACCCAGCACCCCGAGCACTGAGCACCCTGCACCCCGATCACTGAGCACCCAGCACCCCGAGTACTGAGCACCCAGCACCCCGAGCACTGAGCACCCAGCGCCCCGAGCACTGAGCACCCAGCACTCCGAGCACTGAGCACTGAGCACCCTGAGCACTGAGCACCCAGCACCCCGAGTACTGAGCACTGAGCACCCTGAGTACTGAGCACCAAGCACCCCAAGTACTGAGCACTGAGCACCCTGAGTACTGAGCACCCAGCACCCTGAGCACTGAGTACCCAGCACCCTGAGTACTGAGCACTGAGAACCCTGAGTACTGAGCACCGAGCACCCTGAGTACTGAGCACCCAGCACCCTGATCACTGAGCACAGAGCATCCCGAGGACTGAGCACCCAGCACACTGAGCACTGTGCACCCAACACCTTGAGTACTGAGCACCGAGCACCCCGAGCACTGAGCACCCAGCACCCTGAGTACTGAGCACCCAGCACCCTGAGCACTGAGCACCCAGCACCCTGAGCACTGAGCACCCAGCACCCCGAGCACTGATCACCCAGCACCCTGAGTACTGAGCACCCAGCACCCTGAGCACTGAGCACCCAGCACCCTGAGTACTGAGCACCCAGCACCCTGAGTACTGAGCAACCAGCACCCTGAGCACTGAGCACTGAGCACCCAGCACCCTGGGCACTGAGCACTGAGCACCCAGCACCCCGAGCACTGAGCACTAGGTACCCCGAGCACTGAGCACCCCGCATCCTGAGCACTGAGCACCCAGCACCCTGAGCACTGAGCACCCAGCACCCTGAGTACTGAGCACCCAGCACCCTGAGCACTGAGTACCCAGCACCCTGAGCACTGAGCACCCAGCACCCGGAGTACTGAGCACCCAGCACCCTGAGTACTAAGCACCAAGCACCCTGAGTACTGAGCACCCAGCACCCTGAGCACTGAACACACAGCACCCTGAGTACTGAGCACCTCGGGCACTGAGCACACTGCACCCTGAGTACTGAGCACCGAGCACCCCGAGCACTGAGCACCCAGCACCGCGAGCACTGAGCACCCAGCACCCCGAGCACTGAGCACCCAGCACCCTGAGTACTGAGCACCCAGCACCCTGAGTACTGAGCACCCAGCACCCTGAGCACTGAGTACCCAGCACCCTGAGCACTGAGCACCCAGCACCCTGAGCACTGAGCACACAGCACCCTGAGCACTGAGCACCCAGCACCCTGAGTACTGAGCACTGAGCACCCAGCACCCTGAGCACTGAGCACGCAGCACCCTGAGTACTGAGCACTGAGCACCCAGCACCCCGAGCACTGAGCACCCAGCACCCTGAGCACTGAGCACCCAACACCCGAGTACTGAGCACCCAGCACCCTGAGTACTGAGCACTCTGCACCCTGAGTACTGAGCACCCAGCACCCCGAGTACTGAGCACCCAGCACCCTGAGTACTGAGCACCCAGCACCCTGAGCAATGAGCACATAGCACCCCGAGCACGGAGCACCCAGCACCCTGAGTACTGAGCACCCAGCACCCTGAGCACTGAGCACCCAGCACCCTGAGCACTGAGCACCCAGCACCCTGAGCACTGAGCACCCAGCACCCTGAGTAGTCTGCACCCAACGTACTGAGCACCGAGCACCCCGAGCACTGAGCACCTGGCACCCTGAGTACTGAGCACCGATCACCCCGAGCACTGAGCACACAGCACCCTGAGTACTGAGCTCCGAGCACCCCGAGAACTGAGCACCCAGCGCCCCGAGCACTGAACACCCAGCACCCTGAGCACTGAGCACTGAGCACCCTGAGCACTGAGTACTGAGCACTGAGCACCCTGAACACTGAGCACCCAGCACCCCGAATACTGAGCACTGAGCACCCTGAGTACTGAGCACCCAGCACCCTGAGCACTGAGTACCCAGCACCTGAGCACTGAGCACCCAGCACCTTGAGCACTTAGCAGACAGCACCCTGAGCACTGAGCACCCAGCACCCTGAGGACTGAGCACTGAGCACCCAGCACCCCGAGCACTGAGCACCCAGCACCCTGAGTACTGAGCACTGAGCACCCAGCACCCCGAGCACTGAGCACCCAGCACTCCGAGCACTGAGCACCCAGCACCCCGAGAATGAGCAGCCAGGTCCCTGAGTACTGAGCACCCAGCACCCTGAGTACTGAGCACCCAGCACCCCGAGCACTGAGCACCCTGAGTACTGAGCACCCAGCACCCTGAGTACTGAGCACTACGCACCCAGAGCACTGAGCACCCAGCATCCCGAGCACGGAGCACCCAGGACCCCGAGCACTGAGTACTGAGCACCCAGCACCCTGAGTACTGAGCACCGAGCTCCCCGAGCAGTGAGCACAATGAGTACTGAGCACTAAGCACCCAGAGCCCTGAGCACCCAGCACCCCGATCACTGAGCACCCAGCACCCTGAGCACTGAGCACCCAGCACCCCGAGCACTGAGCACCCTGCAGCCCGATCACTGAGCACCCAGCACCCCGAGTACTGAGCACCCAGCACCCCGAGCACTGAGCACCCAGCGCCCCGAGCACTCAGCACCCAGCACTCCGAGCACTGAGCACTGAGCACCCTGAGCACTGAGCACCCAGCACCCCGAGTACTGAGCACTGAGCACCCTGAGTACTGAGCACCAAGCACCCCAAGTACTGAGCACTGAGCACCCTGAGTACTGAGCACCCAGCACCCTGAGCACTGAGTACCCAGCACCCTGAGTACTGAGCACTGAGAACCCTGAGTACTGAGCACCGAGCACCCTGAGTACTGAGCACCCAGCACCCTGATCACTGAGCACAGAGCATCCCGAGGACTGAGCACCCAGCACACTGAGCACTGTGCACCCAACACCTTGAGTACTGAGCACCGAGCACCCCGAGCACTGAGCACCCAGCACCCTGAGTACTGAGCACCCAGCACCCTGAGCACTGAGCACCCAGCACCCTGAGCACCGAGCACCCAGCACCCCGAGCACTGATCACCCAGCACCCTGAGTACTGAGCACCCAGCACCCTGAGCACTGAGCACCCAGCACCCTGAGTACTGAGCACCCAGCACCCTGAGTACTGAGCAACCAGCACCCTGAGCACTGAGCACTGAGCACCCAGCACCCTGGGCACTGAGCACTGAGCACCCAGCACCCCGAGCACTGAGCACTAGGTACGCCGAGAACTGAGCACCCAGCATCCTGAGCACTGAGCACCCAGCACCCTGAGCACTGAGCACCCAGCACCCTGAGTACTGAGCACCCAGCACCCTGAGCACTGAGTACCCAGCACCCTGAGCACTGAGCACCCAGCACCCTGAGCACTGAGCACCCAGCACAATGAGCACTGAGCACCCAGCACCCTGAGTACTGAGCACTGAGCACCCAGCACCCCGAGCACTGAGCACCCAGCACACTGAGTACTGAGCACTGAGCACCCAGCACCCCGAGCACTGAGCACCCAGCACCCTTAGCACTGAGCACCCAGCACCCGAGTAATGAGCACCCAGCACCCTGAGTACTGAGCACCAAGCACCCTGAGTACTGAGCACCCAGCACCCCGAGTACTGAGCACCCAGCACCCTGAGTACTGAGCACCCAGCACCTTGAGCACTGAGCACCCAGCACCCCGAGCACTGAGCACCCAGCACCCTGAGTACTGAGCACCCAGCACCCTGAGCACTGAGCACCCAGCACCCTGAGCACTGAGCACCCAGCACCCTGAGCACTGAGCACCCAGCACCCTGAGTAGTGAGCACCCAACGTACTGAGCACCCAGCACCCTGAGCACTGAGCACCCAGCAACCTGAGTAGTGAGCACCCAACGTACTGAGCACCGATCACCCCGAGCACTGAGCATCCAGCACCCTGAGTACTGAGCACCGAGCACCCCGAGCACTGAGCACCCAGCACCCCGAGCACCGAGCACCCTGAGCACCGAGCACCCAGCACCCTGAGTACTGAGCACCATGCACCCTGAGCAATGAGCACCCTGAGTACTGAGCACCCAGCACCTTGAGCACTGAGCACCGAGCACCCCGAGCACTGAGCACCCAGCACCCGGAGTACTGATCACCCAGCACCCTGAGTACTAAGCACCGAGCACCCTGAGTACTGAGCACCCAGCACCCTGAGCACTGAACACACAGCACCCTGAGTACTGAGCACCTCGAGCACTGAGCACCCAGCACCCTGAGTACTGAGCACCGAGCACCCCGAGCACTGAGCACCCAGCACCGCGAGCACTGAGCACCCAGCACCCTGAGTACTGAGCACTGAGCTCCCAGCACCCTGAGTACTGAGCACCGAGCACCCCGAGCACTGAGCACCCAGCACCGCGAGCACTGAGCACCCAGCACCCTGAGCACTGAGCACCGAGCACCCTGAGCACTGAGTACCCAGCACCCTGAGCACTGAGTACCCAGCACCCTGGGCACTGAGCACCCAGCACCCTGAGTACTGAGCACTGAGCACCCAGCACCCCGAGCACTGAGCACCCAGCACCCCGAGTACTGAGCACTGAGCACCCTGAGTACTGAGCACCCAGCACCCTGAGCACTGAGCACCCAGCACCCTGAGCACTGAGCACCCAGCACCCTGAGTACTGAGCACTAAGCACCCAGCACCCCGAGCACTGAGCACCCAGCACCCTGAGCACTGAGCACCCAGCACCCGAGTACTGAGCACCCAGCACCTTGAGTACTGAGCACCCAGCACCCTGAGTACTGAGCACCCAGCACCTCGAGTACTGAGCACCCAGCACCGTGAGTACTGAGCACCCAGCACCCTGAGCACTGAGCACCCAGCACCCCGAGCACTGAGCACCCAGCACCCTGAGTACTGAGCACCCAGCACCCTGAGCACTGAGCACACAGCACCCTGAGCACTGAGCACCCAGCACCCAGAGTACTGAGCACTGAGCACCCAGCACCCTGAGCACTGAGCACCCAGCACCCTGAGTACTGAGCACTGAGCACCCAGCACCTCGAGCACTGAGCACCGCGCACCCTGAGCACTGAGCACCCAGCACCCGAGTACTGAGCACCCAGCACCCTGAGTACTGAGCACCCTGCACCCTGAGTACTGAGCACCCAGCACCCCGAGTACTGAGCACCCAGCACCCTGAGTACTGAGCACCCAGCACCCTGAGCACTGAGCACATAGCACCCCGAGCATGGAGCACCCAGCACCCTGAGTACTGAGCACCCAGCACCCTGAGCACTGAGCACCCAGCACCCTGAGCACTGAGCACCCAGCACCCTGAGTAGTGAGCACCCAACGTACTGAGCACCGAGCACCCCGAGCACTGAGCACCTGGCACCCTGAGTACTGAGCACCGATCACCCCGAGCACTGAGCACACAGCACCCTGAGTACTGAGCTCCGAGCACCCCGAGAACTGAGCACCCAGCGCCCCGAGCACTGAACACCCAGCACCCTGAGCACTGAGCACTGAGCACCCTGAGCACTGAGTACTGAGCACTGAGCACCCTGAACACTGAGCACCCAGCACCCCGAGCACTGAGCACCCAGCACCCCGAGAACTGAGCACTGAGCACCCTGAGCACTGAGCACCCAGCACCCCGAGTACTGAGCACTGAGCACCCTGAGCACTGAGCACCCAGCACCCCGAATACTGAGCACTGAGCACCCTCAGTACTGAGCACCCAGCACCCTGAGAACTGAGTACCCAGCACCCTGAGCACTGAGCACCCAGCACCCTGAGCACTGAGCACCCAGCACCCTGAGCACTGAGCACCCAGCACCCTGAGTACTGAGAACTGAGTACCCAGCACCCCGAGCACTGAGCACCCAGCACCCTGAGTACTGAGCACTGAGCACCCAGCACCCCAAGCACTGAGCACCCAGCACTCCGAGCACTGAGAAGCCAGCACCCCGAGAATGAGCAGCCAGGACCCTGAGTACTGAGCACCCAGCACCCTGAGTACTGAGCACCCAGCACCCCGAGCAATGAGCACCCAGAGCACTGAGCACCCAGCACCCCGATCACTGAGCACCCAGCACCCTGAGCACTGAGCACCCAGCACCCCGAGCACGGAGCACCCAGCACCCTGAGTACTGAGCACCCAGCACCCTGAGCACTGAGCACCCAGCACCCTGAGCACTGAACACACAGCACCCTGAGTACTGAGCCCCTCGGGCACTGAGCACCCTGCACCCTGAGTACTGAGCACCGAGCACCCCGAGCACTGAGCACCCAGCACCGCGAGCACTGAGCACCCAGCACCCCGAGCACTGAGCACCCAGCACCCTGAGTACTGAGCACCCAGCACCCTGAGTACTGAGCACCCAGCACCCTGAGCACTGAGTACCCAGCACCCTGAGCACTGAGCACCCAGCACCCTGAGCACTGAGCACACAGCACCCTGAGCACTGAGCACCCAGCACCCTGAGTACTGAGCACTGAGCACCCAGCACCCTGAGCACTGAGCACGCAGCACCCTGAGTACTGAGCACTGAGCACCCAGCACCCCGAGCACTGAGCACCCAGCACCCTGAGCACTGAGCACCCAGCACCCGAGTACTGAGCACCCAGCACCCTGAGTACTGAGCAGCCTGCACCCTGAGTACTGAGCACCCAGCACCCCGAGTACTGAGCACCCAGCACCCTGAGTACTGAGCACCCAGCACCCTGAGCAATGAGCACATAGCACCCCGAGCACGGAGCACCCAGCACCCTGAGTACTGAGCACCCAGCACCCTGAGCACTGAGCACCCAGCACCCTGAGCACTGAGCACCCCGCACCCTGAGCACTGAGCACCCAGCACCCTGAGTAGTCTGCACCCAACGTACTGAGCACCGAGCACCCCGAGCACTGAGCACCTGGCACCCTGAGTACTGAGCACCGATCACCCCGAGCACTGAGCACACAGCACCCTGAGTACTGAGCTCCGAGCACCCCGAGAACTGAGCACCCAGCGCCCCGAGCACTGAACACCCAGCACCCTGAGCACTGAGCACTGAGCACCCTGAGCACTGAGTACTGAGCACTGAGCACCCTGAACACTGAGCACCCAGCACCCCGAATACTGAGCACTGAGCACCCTGAGTACTGAGCACCCAGCACCCTGAGCACTGAGTACCCAGCACCTGAGCACTGAGCACCCAGCACCTTGAGCACTTAGCACCCAGCACCCTGAGCACTGAGCACCCAGCACCCTGAGGACTGAGCACTGAGCACCCAGCACCCCGAGCACTGAGCACCCAGCACCCTGAGTACTGAGCACTGAGAACCCTGAGTACTGAGCACCGAGCACCCTGAGTACTGAGCACCCAGCACCCTGATCACTGAGCACAGAGCATCCCGAGGACTGAGCACCCAGCACACTGAGCACTGTGCACCCAACACCTTGAGTACTGAGCACCGAGCACCCCGAGCACTGAGCACCCAGCACCCTGAGTACTGAGCACCCAGCACCCTGAGCACTGAGCACCCAGCACCCTGAGCACTGAGCACCCAGCACCCCGAGCACTGATCACCCAGCACCCTGAGTACTGAGCACCCAGCACCCTGAGCACTGAGCACCCAGCACCCTGAGTACTGAGCACCCAGCACCCTGAGTACTGAGCAACCAGCACCCTGAGCACTGAGCACTGAGCACCCAGCACCCTGGGCACTGAGCACTGAGCACCCAGCACCCCGAGCACTGAGCACTAGGTACCCCGAGCACTGAGCACCCAGCATCCTGAGCACTGAGCACCCAGCACCCTGAGCACTGAGCACCCAGCACCCTGAGTACTGAGCACCCAGCACCCTGAGCACTGAGTACCCAGCACCCTGAGCACTGAGCACCCAGCACCCGGAGTACTGAGCACCCAGCACCCTGAGTACTAAGCACCAAGCACCCTGAGTACTGAGCACCCAGCACCCTGAGCACTGAACACACAGCACCCTGAGTACTGAGCACCTCGGGCACTGAGCACACTGCACCCTGAGTACTGAGCACCGAGCACCCCGAGCACTGAGCACCCAGCACCGCGAGCACTGAGCACCCAGCACCCCGAGCACTGAGCACCCAGCACCCTGAGTACTGAGCACCCAGCACCCTGAGTACTGAGCACCCAGCACCCTGAGCACTGAGTACCCAGCACCCTGAGCACTGAGCACCCAGCACCCTGAGCACTGAGCACACAGCACCCTGAGCACTGAGCACCCAGCACCCTGAGTACTGAGCACTGAGCACCCAGCACCCTGAGCACTGAGCACGCAGCACCCTGAGTACTGAGCACTGAGCACCCAGCACCCCGAGCACTGAGCACCCAGCACCCTGAGCACTGAGCACCCAACACCCGAGTACTGAGCACCCAGCACCCTGAGTACTGAGCACTCTGCACCCTGAGTACTGAGCACCCAGCACCCCGAGTACTGAGCACCCAGCACCCTGAGTACTGAGCACCCAGCACCCTGAGCAATGAGCACATAGCACCCCGAGCACGGAGCACCCAGCACCCTGAGTACTGAGCACCCAGCACCCTGAGCACTGAGCACCCAGCACCCTGAGCACTGAGCACCCAGCACCCTGAGCACTGAGCACCCAGCACCCTGAGTAGTCTGCACCCAACGTACTGAGCACCGAGCACCCCGAGCACTGAGCACCTGGCACCCTGAGTACTGAGCACCGATCACCCCGAGCACTGAGCACACAGCACCCTGAGTACTGAGCTCCGAGCACCCCGAGAACTGAGCACCCAGCGCCCCGAGCACTGAACACCCAGCACCCTGAGCACTGAGCACTGAGCACCCTGAGCACTGAGTACTGAGCACTGAGCACCCTGAACACTGAGCACCCAGCACCCCGAATACTGAGCACTGAGCACCCTGAGTACTGAGCACCCAGCACCCTGAGCACTGAGTACCCAGCACCTGAGCACTGAGCACCCAGCACCTTGAGCACTTAGCAGACAGCACCCTGAGCACTGAGCACCCAGCACCCTGAGGACTGAGCACTGAGCACCCAGCACCCCGAGCACTGAGCACCCAGCACCCTGAGTACTGAGCACTGAGCACCCAGCACCCCGAGCACTGAGCACCCAGCACTCCGAGCACTGAGCACCCAGCACCCCGAGAATGAGCAGCCAGGTCCCTGAGTACTGAGCACCCAGCACCCTGAGTACTGAGCACCCAGCACCCCGAGCACTGAGCACCCTGAGTACTGAGCACCCAGCACCCTGAGTACTGAGCACTACGCACCCAGAGCACTGAGCACCCAGCATCCCGAGCACGGAGCACCCAGGACCCCGAGCACTGAGTACTGAGCACCCAGCACCCTGAGTACTGAGCACCGAGCTCCCCGAGCAGTGAGCACAATGAGTACTGAGCACTAAGCACCCAGAGCCCTGAGCACCCAGCACCCCGATCACTGAGCACCCAGCACCCTGAGCACTGAGCACCCAGCACCCCGAGCACTGAGCACCCTGCAGCCCGATCACTGAGCACCCAGCACCCCGAGTACTGAGCACCCAGCACCCCGAGCACTGAGCACCCAGCGCCCCGAGCACTCAGCACCCAGCACTCCGAGCACTGAGCACTGAGCACCCTGAGCACTGAGCACCCAGCACCCCGAGTACTGAGCACTGAGCACCCTGAGTACTGAGCACCAAGCACCCCAAGTACTGAGCACTGAGCACCCTGAGTACTGAGCACCCAGCACCCTGAGCACTGAGTACCCAGCACCCTGAGTACTGAGCACTGAGAACCCTGAGTACTGAGCACCGAGCACCCTGAGTACTGAGCACCCAGCACCCTGATCACTGAGCACAGAGCATCCCGAGGACTGAGCACCCAGCACACTGAGCACTGTGCACCCAACACCTTGAGTACTGAGCACCGAGCACCCCGAGCACTGAGCACCCAGCACCCTGAGTACTGAGCACCCAGCACCCTGAGCACTGAGCACCCAGCACCCTGAGCACCGAGCACCCAGCACCCCGAGCACTGATCACCCAGCACCCTGAGTACTGAGCACCCAGCACCCTGAGCACTGAGCACCCAGCACCCTGAGTACTGAGCACCCAGCACCCTGAGTACTGAGCAACCAGCACCCTGAGCACTGAGCACTGAGCACCCAGCACCCTGGGCACTGAGCACTGAGCACCCAGCACCCCGAGCACTGAGCACTAGGTACGCCGAGAACTGAGCACCCAGCATCCTGAGCACTGAGCACCCAGCACCCTGAGCACTGAGCACCCAGCACCCTGAGTACTGAGCACCCAGCACCCTGAGCACTGAGTACCCAGCACCCTGAGCACTGAGCACCCAGCACCCTGAGCACTGAGCACCCAGCACAATGAGCACTGAGCACCCAGCACCCTGAGTACTGAGCACTGAGCACCCAGCACCCCGAGCACTGAGCACCCAGCACACTGAGTACTGAGCACTGAGCACCCAGCACCCCGAGCACTGAGCACCCAGCACCCTTAGCACTGAGCACCCAGCACCCGAGTAATGAGCACCCAGCACCCTGAGTACTGAGCACCAAGCACCCTGAGTACTGAGCACCCAGCACCCCGAGTACTGAGCACCCAGCACCCTGAGTACTGAGCACCCAGCACCTTGAGCACTGAGCACCCAGCACCCCGAGCACTGAGCACCCAGCACCCTGAGTACTGAGCACCCAGCACCCTGAGCACTGAGCACCCAGCACCCTGAGCACTGAGCACCCAGCACCCTGAGCACTGAGCACCCAGCACCCTGAGTAGTGAGCACCCAACGTACTGAGCACCCAGCACCCTGAGCACTGAGCACCCAGCAACCTGAGTAGTGAGCACCCAACGTACTGAGCACCGATCACCCCGAGCACTGAGCATCCAGCACCCTGAGTACTGAGCACCGAGCACCCCGAGCACTGAGCACCCAGCACCCCGAGCACCGAGCACCCTGAGCACCGAGCACCCAGCACCCTGAGTACTGAGCACCATGCACCCTGAGCAATGAGCACCCTGAGTACTGAGCACCCAGCACCTTGAGCACTGAGCACCGAGCACCCCGAGCACTGAGCACCCAGCACCCGGAGTACTGATCACCCAGCACCCTGAGTACTAAGCACCGAGCACCCTGAGTACTGAGCACCCAGCACCCTGAGCACTGAACACACAGCACCCTGAGTACTGAGCACCTCGAGCACTGAGCACCCAGCACCCTGAGTACTGAGCACCGAGCACCCCGAGCACTGAGCACCCAGCACCGCGAGCACTGAGCACCCAGCACCCTGAGTACTGAGCACTGAGCTCCCAGCACCCTGAGTACTGAGCACCGAGCACCCCGAGCACTGAGCACCCAGCACCGCGAGCACTGAGCACCCAGCACCCTGAGCACTGAGCACCGAGCACCCTGAGCACTGAGTACCCAGCACCCTGAGCACTGAGTACCCAGCACCCTGGGCACTGAGCACCCAGCACCCTGAGTACTGAGCACTGAGCACCCAGCACCCCGAGCACTGAGCACCCAGCACCCCGAGTACTGAGCACTGAGCACCCTGAGTACTGAGCACCCAGCACCCTGAGCACTGAGCACCCAGCACCCTGAGCACTGAGCACCCAGCACCCTGAGTACTGAGCACTAAGCACCCAGCACCCCGAGCACTGAGCACCCAGCACCCTGAGCACTGAGCACCCAGCACCCGAGTACTGAGCACCCAGCACCCTGAGTACTGAGCACCCAGCACCCTGAGTACTGAGCACCCAGCACCTCGAGTACTGAGCACCCAGCACCGTGAGTACTGAGCACCCAGCACCCTGAGCACTGAGCACCCAGCACCCCGAGCACTGAGCACCCAGCACCCTGAGTACTGAGCACCCAGCACCCTGAGCACTGAGCACACAGCACCCTGAGCACTGAGCACCCAGCACCCAGAGTACTGAGCACTGAGCACCCAGCACCCTGAGCACTGAGCACCCAGCACCCTGAGTACTGAGCACTGAGCACCCAGCACCTCGAGCACTGAGCACCGCGCACCCTGAGCACTGAGCACCCAGCACCCGAGTACTGAGCACCCAGCACCCTGAGTACTGAGCACCCTGCACCCTGAGTACTGAGCACCCAGCACCCCGAGTACTGAGCACCCAGCACCCTGAGTACTGAGCACCCAGCACCCTGAGCACTGAGCACATAGCACCCCGAGCATGGAGCACCCAGCACCCTGAGTACTGAGCACCCAGCACCCTGAGCACTGAGCACCCAGCACCCTGAGCACTGAGCACCCAGCACCCTGAGTAGTGAGCACCCAACGTACTGAGCACCGAGCACCCCGAGCACTGAGCACCTGGCACCCTGAGTACTGAGCACCGATCACCCCGAGCACTGAGCACACAGCACCCTGAGTACTGAGCTCCGAGCACCCCGAGAACTGAGCACCCAGCGCCCCGAGCACTGAACACCCAGCACCCTGAGCACTGAGCACTGAGCACCCTGAGCACTGAGTACTGAGCACTGAGCACCCTGAACACTGAGCACCCAGCACCCCGAGCACTGAGCACCCAGCACCCCGAGAACTGAGCACTGAGCACCCTGAGCACTGAGCACCCAGCACCCCGAGTACTGAGCACTGAGCACCCTGAGCACTGAGCACCCAGCACCCCGAATACTGAGCACTGAGCACCCTCAGTACTGAGCACCCAGCACCCTGAGAACTGAGTACCCAGCACCCTGAGCACTGAGCACCCAGCACCCTGAGCACTGAGCACCCAGCACCCTGAGCACTGAGCACCCAGCACCCTGAGTACTGAGCACTGAGTACCCAGCACCCCGAGCACTGAGCACCCAGCACCCTGAGTACTGAGCACTGAGCACCCAGCACCCCAAGCACTGAGCACCCAGCACTCCGAGCACTGAGAAGCCAGCACCCCGAGAATGAGCAGCCAGGACCCTGAGTACTGAGCACCCAGCACCCTGAGTACTGAGCACCCAGCACCCCGAGCAATGAGCACCCAGAGCACTGAGCACCCAGCACCCCGATCACTGAGCACCCAGCACCCTGAGCACTGAGCACCCAGCACCCCGAGCACGGAGCACCCAGCACCCTGAGTACTGAGCACCCAGCACCCTGAGCACTGAGCACCCAGCACCCTGAGCACTGAACACACAGCACCCTGAGTACTGAGCACCTCGGGCACTGAGCACCCTGCACCCTGAGTACTGAGCACCGAGCACCCCGAGCACTGAGCACCCAGCACCGCGAGCACTGAGCACCCAGCACCCCGAGCACTGAGCACCCAGCACCCTGAGTACTGAGCACCCAGCACCCTGAGTACTGAGCACCCAGCACCCTGAGCACTGAGTACCCAGCACCCTGAGCACTGAGCACCCAGCACCCTGAGCACTGAGCACACAGCACCCTGAGCACTGAGCACCCAGCACCCTGAGTACTGAGCACTGAGCACCCAGCACCCTGAGCACTGAGCACGCAGCACCCTGAGTACTGAGCACTGAGCACCCAGCACCCCGAGCACTGAGCACCCAGCACCCTGAGCACTGAGCACCCAGCACCCGAGTACTGAGCACCCAGCACCCTGAGTACTGAGCAGCCTGCACCCTGAGTACTGAGCACCCAGCACCCCGAGTACTGAGCACCCAGCACCCTGAGTACTGAGCACCCAGCACCCTGAGCAATGAGCACATAGCACCCCGAGCACGGAGCACCCAGCACCCTGAGCACTGAGCACCCAGCACCCTGAGTAGTCTGCACCCAACGTACTGAGCACCGAGCACCCCGAGCACTGAGCACCTGGCACCCTGAGTACTGAGCACCGATCACCCCGAGCACTGAGCACACAGCACCCTGAGTACTGAGCTCCGAGCACCCCGAGAACTGAGCACCCAGCGCCCCGAGCACTGAACACCCAGCACCCTGAGCACTGAGCACTGAGCACCCTGAGCACTGAGTACTGAGCACTGAGCACCCTGAACACTGAGCACCCAGCACCCCGAATACTGAGCACTGAGCACCCTGAGTACTGAGCACCCAGCACCCTGAGCACTGAGTACCCAGCACCTGAGCACTGAGCACCCAGCACCTTGAGCACTTAGCACCCAGCACCCTGAGCACTGAGCACCCAGCACCCTGAGGACTGAGCACTGAGCACCCAGCACCCCGAGCACTGAGCACCCAGCACCCTGAGTACTGAGCACTGAGCACCCAGCACCCCGAGCACTGAGCACCCAGCACTCCGAGCACTGAGCACCCAGCACCCCGAGAATGAGCAGCCAGGTCCCTGAGTACTGAGCACCCAGCACCCTGAGTACTGAGCACCCAGCACCCCGAGCACTGAGCACCCTGAGTACTGAGCACCCAGCACCCTGAGTACTGAGCACTACGCACCCAGAGCACTGAGCACCCAGCATCCCGAGCACGGAGCACCCAGGACCCCGAGCACTGAGTACTGAGCACCCAGCACACTGAGTACTGAGCACCGAGCTCCCCGAGCAGTGAGCACCCTGAGTACTGAGCACTACGCACCCAGAGCCCTGAGCACCCAGCACCCCGATCACTGAGCACCCAGCACCCCGAGTACTGAGCACCCAGCACCCCGAGCACTGAGCACCCAGCGCCCCGAGCACTGAGCACCCAGCACTCCGAGCACTGAGCACTGAGCACCCTGAGCACTGAGCACCCAGCACCCCGAGTACTGAGCACTGAGCACCCTGAGTACTGAGCACCAAGCACCCCAAGTACTGAGCACTGAGCACCCTGAGTACTGAGCACCCAGCACCCTGAGCACTGAGTACCCAGCACCCTGAGTACTGAGCACTGAGAACCCTGAGTACTGAGCACCGAGCACCCTGAGTACTGAGCACCCAGCACCCTGATCACTGAGCACAGAGCATCCCGAGGACTGAGCACCCAGCACACTGAGCACTGTGCACCCAACACCTTGAGTACTGAGCACCGAGCACCCCGAGCACTGAGCACCCAGCACCCTGAGTACTGAGCACCCAGCACCCTGAGCACTGAGCACCCAGCACCCTGAGCACTGAGCACCCAGCACCCCGAGCACTGATCACCCAGCACCCTGAGTACTGAGCACCCAGCACCCTGAGCAGTGAGCACCCAGCACCCTGAGTACTGAGCACCCAGCACCCTGAGTACTGAGCAACCAGCACCCTGAGCACTGAGCACTGAGCACCCAGCACCCTGGGCACTGAGCACTGAGCACCCAGCACCCCGAGCACTGAGCACTAGGTACCCCGAGCACTGAGCACCCAGCATCCTGAGCACTGAGCACCCAACACCCTGAGCACTGAGCACCCAGCACCCTGAGCACTGAGCACCCAGCACCCTGAGCACTGAGTACCCAGCACCCTGAGCACTGAGCACCCAGCACCCTGAGCACTGAGCACCCAGCACAATGAGCACTGAGCACCCAGCACCCTGAGTACTGAGCACTGAGCACCCAGCACCCCGAGCACTGAGCACCCAGCACACTGAGTACTGAGCACTGAGCACCCAGCACACCGAGCACTGAGCACCCAGCACCCTTAGCACTGAGCACCCAGCACCCGAGTACTGAGCACCCAGCACCCTGAGTACTGAGCACCCAGCACACTGAGTACTGAGCACCCAGCACCCCGAGTACTGAGCACCCAGCACCCTGAGTACTGAGCACCCAGCACCTTGAGCACTGAGCACCCAGCACCCCGAGCACTGAGCACCCAGCACCCTGAGTACTGAGCACCCAGCACCCTGAGCACTGAGCACCCAGCACCCTGAGCACTGAGCACCCAGCACCCTGAGCACTGAGCACCCAGCACCCTGAGTAGTGAGCACCCAACGTACTGAGCACCCAGCACCCTGAGCACTGAGCACCCAGCACCCTGAGTAGTGAGCACCCAACGTACTGAGCACCGATCACCCCGAGCACTGAGCATCCAGCACCCTGAGTACTGAGCACCGAGCACCCTGAGCACTGAGCACCCAGCACCCTGAGTACTGAGCTCCGAGCACCCCGAGCACTGAGCACCCAGCACCCCGAGCACCGAGCACCCTGAGCACCGAGCACCCAGCACCCTGAGTACTGAGCACCATGCCCCCTGAGCAATGAGCACCCTGAGTACTGAGCACCCAGCACCTTGAGCACTGAGCACCGAGCACCCCGAGCACTGAGCACCCAGCACCCGGAGTACTGATCACCCAGCACCCTGAGTACTAAGCACCGAGCACCCTGAGTACTGAGCACCCAGCACCCTGAGCACTGAACACACAGCACCCTGAGTACTGAGCACCTCGAGCACTGAGCACCCAGCACCCTGAGTACTGAGCACCGAGCACCCCGAGCACTGAGCACCCAGCACCGCGAGCACTGAGCACCCAGCACCCTGAGTACTGAGCACTGAGCACCCAGCACCCTGAGTACTGAGCACCGAGCACCCCGAGCACTGAGCACCCAGCACCGCGAGCACTGAGCACCCAGCACCCTGAGCACTGAGCACCGAGCACCCTGAGCACTGAGTACCCAGCACCCTGAGCACTGAGTACCCAGCACCCTGAGCACTGAGCACCCAGCACCCTGAGTACTGAGCACTGAGCACCCAGCACCCCGAGCACTGAGCACCCAGCACCCCGAGTACTGAGCACTGAGCACCCTGAGTACTGAGCACCCAGCACCGTGAGTACTGAGCACCCAGCACCCTGAGCACTGAGCACCCAGCACCCCGAGCACTGAGCACCCAGCGCCCTGAGTACTGAGCACCCAGCACCCTGATCACTGAGCACAGAGCATCCCGAGGACTGAGCACCCAGCACACTGAGCACTGTGCACCCAACACCTTGAGTACTGACCACCGAGCACCCCGAGCACTGAGCACCCAGCACCCTGAGTACTGAGCACCCAGCACCCTGAGCACTGAGCACCCAGCACCCTGAGCACTGAGCACCCAGCACCCCGAGCACTGATCACCCAGCACCCTGAGTACTGAGCACCCAGCACCCTGAGCACTGAGCACCCAGCACCCTGAGTACTGAGCACCCAGCACCCTGAGTACTGAGCAACCAGCACCCTGAGCAATGAGCACTGAGCACCCAGCACCCTGGGCACTGAGCACTGAGCACCCAGCACCCCGAGCACTGAGCACTAGGTACCCCGAGCACTGAGCACCCAGCATCCTGAGCACTGAGCACCCAGCACCCTGAGCACTGAGCACCCAGCACCCTGAGTACTGAGCACCCAGCACCCTGAGCACTGAGTACCCAGCAGCCTGAGCACTGAGCACCCAGCACCCTGAGCACTGAGCACCCAGCACAATGAGCACTGAGCACCCAGCACCCTGAGTACTGAGCACTGAGCACCCAGCACCCCGAGCACTGAGCACCCAGCACACTGAGTACTGAGCACTGAGCACCCAGCACCCCGAGCACTGAGCACCCAGCACCCTTAGCACTGAGCACCCAGCACCCGAGTACTGAGCACCCAGCACCCTGAGTACTGAGCACCCAGCACACTGAGTACTGAGCACCCAGCACCCCGAGTACTGAGCACCCAGCACCCTGAGTACTGAGCACCCAGCACCTTGAGCACTGAGCACCCAGCACCCCGAGCACTGAGCACCCAGCACCCTGAGTACTGAGCACCCAGCACCCTGAGCACTGAGCACCCAGCACCCTGAGCACTGAGCACCCAGCACCCTGAGCACTGAGCACCCAGCACCCTGAGTAGTGAGCACCCAACGTACTGAGCACCCAGCACCCTGAGCACTGAGCACCCAGCACCCTGAGTAGTGAGCACCCAACGTACTGAGCACCGATCACCCCGAGCACTGAGCATCCAGCACCCTGAGTACTGAGCACCGAGCACCCTGAGCACTGAGCACCCAGCACCCTGAGTACTGAGCTCCGAGCACCCCGAGCACTGAGCACCCAGCACCCCGAGCACCGAGCACCCTGAGCACCGAGCACCCAGCACCCTGAGTACTGAGCACCATGCACCCTGAGCAATGAGCACCCTGAGTACTGAGCACCCAGCACCTTGAGCACTGAGCACCGAGCACCCCGAGCACTGAGCACCCAGCACCCGGAGTACTGATCACCCAGCACCCTGAGTACTAAGCACCGAGCACCCTGAGTACTGAGCACCCAGCACCCTGAGCACTGAACACACAGCACCCTGAGTACTGAGCACCTCGAGCACTGAGCACCCAGCACCCTGAGTACTGAGCACCGAGCACCCCGAGCACTGAGCACCCAGCACCGCGAGCACTGAGCACCCAGCACCCTGAGTACTGAGCACTGAGCACCCAGCACCCTGAGTACTGAGCACCGAGCACCCCGAGCACTGAGCACCCAGCACCGCGAGCACTGAGCACCCAGCACCCTGAGCACTGAGCACCTAGCACCCTGAGCACTGAGTACCCAGCACCCTGAGCACTGAGTACCCAGCACCCTGAGCACTGAGCACCCAGCACCCTGAGTACTGAGCACTGAGCACCCAGCACCCCGAGCACTGAGCACCCAGCACCCCGAGTACTGAGCACTGAGCACCCTGAGTACTGAGCACCCAGCACCCTGAGCACTGAGCACCCAGCACCCTGAGCACTGAGCACCCAGCACCCTGAGTACTGAGCACTAAGCACCCAGCACCCCGAGCACTGAGCACCCAGCACCCTGAGCACTGAGCACCCAGCACCCGAGTACTGAGCACCCAGCACCCTGAGTACTGAGCACCCAGCACCCTGAGTACTGAGCACCCAGCACCTCGAGTACTGAGCACCCAGCACCGTGAGTACTGAGCACCCAGCACCCTGAGCACTGAGCACCCAGCACCCCGAGCACTGAGCACCCAGCACCCTGAGTACTGAGCACCCAGCACCCTGAGCACTGAGCACACAGCACCCTGAGCACTGAGCACCCAGCACCCAGAGTACTGAGCACTGAGCACCCAGCACCCTGAGCACTGAGCACCCAGCACCCTGAGTACTGAGCACTGAGCACCCAGCACCTCGAGCACTGAGCACCGAGCACCCTGAGCACTGAGCACCCAGCACCCGAGTACTGAGCACCAAGCACCCTGAGTACTGAGCACCCTGCACCCTGAGTACTGAGCACCCAGCACCCCGAGTACTGAGCACCCAGCACCCTGAGTACTGAGCACCCAGCACCCTGAGCACTGAGCACATAGCACCCCGATCATGGAGCACCCAGCACCCTGAGTACTGAGCACCCAGCACCCTGAGCACTGAGCACCCAGCACCCTGAGCACTGAGCACCCAGCACCCTGAGTAGTGAGCACCCAACGTACTGAGCACCGAGCACCCCGAGCACTGAGCACCTGGCACCCTGAGTACTGAGCACCGATCACCCCGAGCACTGAGCACACAGCACCCTGAGTACTGAGCTCCGAGCACCCCGAGAACTGAGCACCCAGCGCCCCGAGCACTGAACACCCAGCACCCTGAGCACTGAGCACTGAGCACCCTGAGCACTGAGTACTGAGCACTGAGCACCCTGAACACTGAGCACCCAGCACCCCGAGCACTGAGCACCCAGCGCCCCGAGCACTGAGCACCCAGCACCCCGAGAACTGAGCACTGAGCACCCTGAGCACAGAGCACCCAGCACCCCGAGTACTGAGCACTGAGCACCCTGAGCACTGAGCACCCAGCACCCCGAATACTGAGCACTGAGCACCCTCAGTACTGAGCACCCAGCACCCTGAGCACTGAGTACCCAGCACCCTGAGCACTGAGCACCCAGCACCCTGAGCACTGAGCACCCAGCACCCTGAGCACTGAGCACCCAGCACCCTGAGTACTGAGCACTGAGTACCCAGCACCCCGAGCACTGAGCACCCAGCACCCTGAGTACTGAGCACTGAGCACCCAGCACCCCAAGCACTGAGCACCCAGCACTCCGAGCACTGAGAAGCCAGCACCCTGAGAATGAGCAGCCAGGACCCTGAGTACTGAGCACCCAGCACCCTGAGTACTGAGCACCCAGCACCCCGAGCACTGAGCACCCTGAGTACTGAGCACCCAGCACCCTGAGTACTGAGCACTAAGCACCCAGAGCACTGAGCACCCAGCATCCCGAGCACGGAGCACCCAGGACCCCGAGCACTGAGTACTGAGCACCCAGCACCCTGAGTACTGAGCACCGAGCTCCCCGAGCAGTGAGCACCCTGAGTACTGAGCACTAAGCACCCAGAGCACTGAGCACCCAGCACCCCGATCACTGAGCACCCAGCACCCTGAGCACTGAGCACCCAGCACCCCGAGCACTGAGCACCCTGCACCCCGATCACTGAGCACCCAGCACCCCGAGTACTGAGCACCCAGCACCCCGAGTACTGAGCACCCAGCGCCCCGAGCACTGAGCACCGAGCACTCCGAGCACTGAGCACCGAGCACCCTGAGCACTGAGCACCCAGCACCCCGAGTACTGAGCACTGAGCACCCTGAGTACTGAGCACCGAGCACCCCAAGTACTGAGCACTGAGCAACCTGAGTACTGAGCACCCAGCACCCTGAGCACTGAGTACCCAGCACCCTGAGTACTGAGCACTGAGAACCCTGAGTACTGAGCACCGAGCACCCTGAGTACTGAGCACCCAGCACCCTGATCCCTGAACACAGAGCATCCCGAGGACTGAGCACCCAGCACACTGAGCACTGTGCACCCAGCACCTTGAGTACTGAGCACCAAGCACCCCGAGCACTGAGCACCCAGCACCCTGAGTACTGAGCACCCAGCACCCTGAGCACTGAGCACCCAGCACCCTGAGCACTGAGCACCCAGCACCCCGAGCACTGATCACCCAGCACCCTGAGTACTGAGCACCCAGCACCCTGAGTACTGAGCAACCAGCACCCTGAGTACTGAGCACCCAGCACCCTGAGTACTGAGCAACCAGCACCCTGAGCACTGAGCACTGAGCACCCAGCACCCTGAGCACTGAGCACTGAGCACCCAGCACCCCGAGCACTGAGCACCCAGCACCCTGAGCACTGAGCACCCAGCACCCTGAGTACTGAGCAACAAGCACCCTGAGCACTGAGCACTGAGCACCCAGCACCCTGAGCACTGAGCACTGAGCACCCAGCATCTTGAGCACTGAGCACCCAGCACCCTGAGCACTGAGCACCCAGCACCCTGAGTACTGAGCACCCAGCACCCTGAGCACTGAGTACCCAGCACCCTGAGCACTGAGCACCCAGCACCCTGAGCACTGAGCACCCAGCACAATGAGCACTGAGCACCCAGCACCCTGAGTACTGAGCACTGAGCACCCAGTACCCCGAGCACTGAGCACCCAGCACACTGAGTACTGAGCGCTGAGCACCCAGCGCCCCGAGCACTGAGCACCCAGCACCCTTAGCACTGAGCACCCAGCACCCGAGTACTGAGCACCCAGCACCCTGAGTACTGAGCACCCAGCACCCTGAGTACTGAGCACCCAGCACCCCGAGTACTGAGCACCCAGCACCCTGAGTACTGAGCACAGAGCACCTTGAGCACTGAGCACCCAGCACCCCGAGCACTGAGCACACAGCACCCTGAGCACTGAGCACCCAGCACCCCGAGCACTGAGCACCCAGCACCCTGAGTACTGAGCTCCGAGCACCCCGAGCCCTGAGCACCCAGCACCCCGAGCACAGAGCACCCTGAGCACTGAGCACCCAGCACCCTGAGTACTGAGCACCATGCACCCTGAGCAATGAGCACCCTGAGTACTGAGCACCCAGCACCTTGAGCACTGAGCACCGAGCACCTCGAGCACTGAGCACCCAGCACCCTGAGTACTAAGCACCGAGCACCCTGAGTACTGAGCACCCAGCACCCTGAGCACTGAACACACAGCACCCTGAGTACTGAGGACCTCGAGCACTGAGCACCCAGCACCCTGAGAACTGAGCACCGAGCACCCCGAGCACTGAGCACCCAGAACCGCGAGCACTGAACACCCAGTACCCTGAGTACTGAGCACTGAGCACCCAGCACCATGAGTACTGAGCACCGAGCACCCCGAGCACTGAGCACCCAGCACCGCGAGCACTGAGCACCCAGCACCCTGAGCACTGAGCACCGAGCACCCTGAGCACTGAGTACCCAGCACCCTGAGCACTGAGCACCCAGCACCCTGAGCACTGAGCACCCAGCACCCTGAGTACTGAGCACTGAGCACCCAGCACCCCGAGCACTGAGCACCCAGCACCCCGAGTACTCAGCACTGAGCACCCTGAGTACTGAGCACCCAGCACCCTGAGCACTGAGTACCAAGCACCCTGAGCACTGAGCACCCAGCACCCTGAGCACTGAGCACCCAGCACCCTGAGCACTGAGCACCCAGCACCCTGAGCACTGAGCACCCAGCACCCTGAGCACTGAGCACCCAGCTCCCAAGTACTGAGCACCCAGCACCCTGAGTACTGAGCACCCAGCACCCTGAGTACTAAGCATCCAGCACCCCGAGTACTGAACACCCAGCACCCTGAGCACTGAGCACTGAGCACCCTGAGCACTGAGTACTGAGCACAGAGCACCCTGACCATTGAGAACCCAGCGCCCCGAGCACTGAGCACCCAGCACCCCGAGCACTGAGCACTGAGCACCCTGAGCACTGAGCACCCAGCACCCCGAGTACTGAGCAGTGAGCACCCAGAGCACTGAGCACCCAACACCCTGAGCAATGAGCACCCTGAGTACTGAGCACCCAGCAACTTGAGCACTGAGCACCGAGCACCCCGAGCACTGAGCACCCAGCACCCGGAGTACTGAGCACCCAGCACCCTAAGTACTAAGCACCGAGCACCCTGAGTACTGAGCACCCAGCACCCTGAGCACTGAACACACAGCACCCTGAGTACTGAGCACCTCGAGCACTGAGCACCCAGCACCCTGAGTACTGAGCACCGAGCACCCTGAGCACTGAGCACCCAGCACCCTGAGTACTGAGCACCCAGCACCGCGAGCAATGAGCACATAGCACCCCGAGCACTGAGCACCCAGCACCCTAAGTACTGAGCACCCAGCACCCTGAGTACTGAGCACCCAGCACCCTGAGCACTGAGTACCCAGCACCCTGAGCACTGAGCACCCAGCACCCTGAGCAATGAGCAAACAGCACCCTGAGCACTGAGCACGCAGCACCCTGAGTACTGAGCACTGAGCACCCAGCACCCCGAGCACTGAGCACCCAGCACCTTGAGTACTGAGCACCGAGCACCCCGAGCACTGAGCACCCAGCACCCTGAGTACTGAGCTCCGAGCACCCCGAGCACTGAGCACCCTGAGCACTGAGCACCGAGCACCCTGAGCACTGAGCACCCAGCACCCTGAGTACTGAGCACCATGCACCCTGAGCAATAAGCACCCTGAGTACTGAGCACCCAGCACCTTGAGCACTGAGCACCGAGCACCCCGAGCACTGAGCACCCAGCACCCGGAGTACTGAGCACACAGCACCCTGAGTACTAAGCACCAAGCACCCTGAGTACTGAGCACCCAGCACCCTGAGCACTGAACACACAGCACCCTGAGTACTGAGCACCTCGAGCACTGAGCACCCTGCACCCTGAGTACTGAGCACCGAGCACCCCGAGCACTGAGTACCCAGCACCGCGAGCACTGAGCACCCAGCACCCCGAGCACTGAGCACCCAGCACCCTGAGTACTGAGCACCCAGCACCCTGAGTACTGAGCACCCAGCACCCTGAGCACTGAGTACACAGCACCCTGAGCACTGAGCACCCAGCACCCTGAGCACTGAGCACACAGCACCCTGAGCACTGAGCACCCAGCACCCTGAGTACTGAGCACTGAGCACCCAGCACCCTGAGCACTGAGCACCCAGCACCCTGAGCACTGAGCACCCAGCACCCCGAGCACTGAGCACCCAGCACCCTGAGCACTGAGCACCCAGCACCCGAGTACTGAGCACTGAGCAACCTGAGTACTGAGCACCCAGCACCCTGAGCACTGAGTACCCAGCACCCTGAGTACTGAGCACTGAGAACCCTGAGTACTGAGCACCGAGCACCCTGAGTACTGAGCACCCAGCACCCTGATCCCTGAGCACAGAGCATCCCGAGGACTGAGCACCCAGCACACTGAGCACTGTGCAGCCAGCACCTTGAGTACTGAGCACCAAGCACCCCGAGCACTGAGCACCCAGCACCCTGAGTACTGAGCACCCAGCACCCTGAGCACTGAGCACCCAGCACCCTGAGCACTGAGCACCCAGCACCCCTAGCACTGATCACCCAGCACCCTGAGTACTGAGCACCCAGCACCCTGAGCACTGAGCACCCAGCACCCTGAGTACTGAGCACCCAGCACCCTGAGTACTGAGCAACCAGCACCCTGAGCACTGAGCACTGAGCACCCAGCACCCTGAGCACTGAGCACTGAGCACCCAGCACCCCGAGCACTGAGCACTAGGCACCCCGAGCACTGAGCACCCAGCATCCTGAGCACTGAGCACCCAGCACCCTGAGCACTGAGCACCCAGCACCCTGAGTACTGAGCACCCATCACCCTGAGCACTGAGTACCCAGCACCCTGAGCACTGAGCAACCAGCACCCTGAGCACTGAGCACCCAGCACATTGAGCACTGAGCACCCAGCACCCTGAGTACTGAGCACTGAGCACCCAGCACCCCGAGCACTGAGCACCCAGCACACTGAGTACTGAGCACTGAGCAGCCAGCACCCCGAGCACTGAGCACCCAGCACCCTTAGCACTGAGCACCCAGCACCCGAGTACTGAGCACCCAGCACCCTGAGTACTGAGCACCCAGCACCCTGAGTACTGAGCACCCAGCACCCCGAGTACTGAGCACCCAGCACCCTGAGTACTGAGCACCCAGCACCTTGAGCACTGAGCACCCAGCACCCCGAGCACTGAGCACACAGCACCCTGAGCACTGAGCACCCAGCACCCTGAGCACTGAGCACCCAGCACCCTGAGTACTGAGCTCCGAGCACCCCGAGCACTGAGCACCCAGCACCCCGAACACCGAGCACCCTGAGCACTGAGCACCCAGCACCCTGAGTACTGAGCACCATGCACCCTGAGCAATGAGCACCCTGAGTACTGAGCACCCAGCACCTTGAGCACTGAGCACCGAGCACCCCGAGCACTGAGCACCCAGCACCCGGAGTACTGATCACCCAGCACCCTGAGTACTAAGCACCGAGCACCCTGAGTACTGAGCACCCAGCACCCTGAGCACTGAACACACAGCACCCTGAGTACTGAGGACCTCGAGCACTGAGCACCCAGCACCCTGAGTACTGAGCACCGAGCACCCCGAGCACTGAGCACCCAGAACCGCGAGCACTGAGCACCCAGTACCCTGAGTACTGAGCACTGAGCACCCAGCACCCTGAGTACTGAGCACCTCGAGCACTGAGCACCCTGCACCCTGAGTACTGAGCACCGAGCACCCCGAGCACTGAGTACCCAGCACCGCGAGCACTGAGCACCCAGCACCCCGAGCACTGAGCACCCAGCACCCTGAGTACTGAGCACCCAGCACCCTGAGTACTGAGCACCCAGCACCCTGAGCACTGAGTACACAGCACCCTGAGCACTGAGCACCCAGCACCCTGAGCACTGAGCACACAGCACCCTGAGCACTGAGCACCCAGCACCCTGAGTACTGAGCACTGAGCACCCAGCACCCTGAGCACTGAGCACCCAGCACCCTGAGTACTGAGCACTGAGCACCCAGCACCCCGAGCACTGAGCACCCAGCACCCTGAGCACTGAGCACCCAGCACCCGAGTACTGAGCACTGAGCAACCTGAGTACTGAGCACCCAGCACCCTGAGCACTGAGTACCCAGCACCCTGAGTACTGAGCACTGAGAACCCTGAGTACTGAGCACCGAGCACCCTGAGTACTGAGCACCCAGCACCCTGATCCCTGAGCACAGAGCATCCCGAGGACTGAGCACCCAGCACACTGAGCACTGTGCACCCAGCACCTTGAGTACTGAACACCAAGCACCCCGAGCACTGAGCACCCAGCACCCTGAGTACTGAGCACCCAGCACCCTGAGCACTGAGCACCCAGCACCCTGAGCACTGAGCACCCAGCACCCCTAGCACTGATCACCCAGCACCCTGAGTACTGAGCACCCAGCACCCTGAGCACTGAGCACCCAGCACCCTGAGTACTGAGCACCCAGCACCCTGAGTACTGAGCAACCAGCACCCTGAGCACTGAGCACTGAGCACCCAGCACCCTGAGCACTGAGCACTGAGCACCCAGCACCCCGAGCACTAAGCACTAGGCACCCCGAGCACGGAGCACCCAGCATCCTGAGCACTGAGCACCCAGCACCCTGAGCACTGAGCACCCAGCACCCTGAGTACTGAGCACCCATCACCCTGAGCACTGAGTACCCAGCACCCTGAGCACTGAGCACCCAGCACCCTGAGCACTGAGCACCCAGCACAATGAGCACTGAGCACCCAGCACCCTGAGTACTGAGCACTGAGCACCCAGCACCCCGAGCACTGAGCACCCAGCACACTGAGTACTGAGCACTGAGCACCCAGCACCCCGAGCACTGAGCACCCAGCACCCTTAGCACTGAGCACCCAGCACCCGAGTACTGAGCACCCAGCACCCTGAGTACTGAGCACCCAGCACCCTGAGTACTGAGCACCCAGCACCCCGAGTACTGAGCACCCAGCACCCTGAGTACTGAGCACCCAGCACCTTGAGCACTGAGCACCCAGCACCCCGAGCACTGAGCACACAGCACCCTGAGCACTGAGCACCCAGCACCCTGAGCACTGAGCACCCAGCACCCTGAGTACTGAGCTCCGAGCACCCCGAGCACTGAGCACCCAGCACCCCGAGCACCGAGCACCCTGAGCACTGAGCACCCAGCACCCTGAGTACTGAGCACCATGCACCCTGAGCAATGAGCACCCTGAGTACTGAGCACCCAGCACCTTGAGCACTGAGCACCGAGCACCCCGAGCACTGAGCACCCAGCACCCGGAGTACTGATCACCCAGCACCCTGAGTACTAAGCACCGAGCACCCTGAGTACTGAGCACCCAGCACCCTGAGCACTGAACACACAGCACCCTGAGTACTGAGGACCTCGAGCACTGAGCACCCAGCACCCTGAGTACTGAGCACCGAGCACCCCGAGCACTGAGCACCCAGCACCGCGAGCACTGAGCCCCCAGTACCCTGAGTACTGAGCACTGAGCACCCAGCACCCTGAGTACTGAGCACCGAGCACCCCGAGCACTGTGCACCCAGCACCGCGAGCACTGAGCACCCAGCACCCTGAGCAATGAGCACCGAGCACCCTGAGCACTGAGTACCCAGCACCCTGAGCACTGAGCACCCAGCACCCTGAGCACTGAGCACCCAGCACCCTGAGTACTGAGCACTGAGCACCCAGCACCCCGAGCACTGAGCACCCAGCACCCCGAGTACTCAGCACTGAGCACCCTGAGTACTGAGCACCCAGCACCCTGAGCACTGAGTACCCAGCACCCTGAGCACTGAGCACCCAGCTCACAAGTACTGAGCACCCAGCACCCTGAGTACTGAGCACCCAGCACCCTGAGTACTGAGCATCCAGCACCCCGAGTACTGAACACCCAGCACCCTGAGCACTGAGCACTGAGCACCCTGAGCACTGAGTACTGAGCACTGAGCACCCTGAGCATTGAGCACCCAGCACCCCGAGTACTGAGCACCCAGCACCCCGAGCACTGAGAACCCAGCGCCCCGAGCACTGAGCACCCAGCACCCCGAGCACTGAGCACTGAGCACCCTGAGCACTGAGCACCCAGCACCCCGAGTACTGAGCAGTGAGCACCCAGAGCACTGAGCACCCAGCACCCTGAGCAATGAGCACCCTGAGTACTGAGCACCCAGCAACTTGAGCACTGAGCACCGAGCACCCCGAGCACTGAGCACCCAGCACCCGGAGTACTGAGCACCCAGCACCCTGAGTACTAAGCACCGAGCACCCTGAGTACTGAGCACCCAGCACCCTGAGCACTGAACACACAGCACCCTGAGTACTGAGCACCTCGAGCACTGAGCACCCAGCACCGTGAGTACTGAGCACCGAGCACCCTGAGCAATAAGCACCCTGAGTACTGAGCACCCAGCACCTTGAGCACTGAGCACCGAGCACCCCGAGTACTGAGCACACAGCACCCGGAGTACTGAGCACACAGCACCCTGAGTACTAAGCACCAAGCACCCTGCGTACTGAGCACCCAGCACCCTGAGCACTGAACACACAGCACCCTGAGTACTGAGCACCTCGAGCACTGAGCACCCTGCAACCTGAGTACTGAGCACCGAGCACCCCGAGCACTGAGTACCCAGCACCACGAGCACTGAGCACCCAGCACCCTGAGCACTGAGCACCCAGCACCCTGAGCACTGAGCACCCAGCACCCTGAGCACCCAGCACCCTGAGCACTGAGCACCCTGAGCACTGAGCACTGAGCACCCAGCACCCTGAGTACTGAGCACCCAACACTCTGAGCACTGAGCACCCAGCACGCTGAATACTGAGCCCTGAGCACCCAGCACCCTGAGTACTGAGCATCGAGCACCCCGAGCACTGAGCAACCAGCACCCTGAGTACTGAGCACCCTGCACCCTGAGCACTGAGCACCCAGCACCCTGAGCACTGAGCAGGCAGCACCCAGAGCACTGAGCACTGAGCACCCTGTGTACTGAGCACTGAGCACCCTGAGCACTGAGCACTGAGCACCCTGAGTACTGAGCACTGAGCACCCTGAGCACTGAGCACCCAGCACCCCGAGCACTGAGCACCCTGAGTACTGAGCACTGAGCACCCTGAGCACTGAGCACCCAGCACCCCGAGCACTGAGCACCCAACACCCCGAGCACTGAGCACCCAGCACCCCGAGCACTGAGCACCCAGCACCCCGAGCACTGAGCACCCAGCACCCCGAGCACCGAGCACCCTGAGTACTAAGCACCGAGCACCCTGAGCACTGAGCATCCAGCACCCTGAGCACTGAGCACCCAGCACCCTGAGTACTGAGCACCCAGCACCCCGAGCACTGAGCACCCAGCACCCTGAGTACTGAGCACCCAGCACCCTGATCACTGAGCATCGAGCACCCTGATCACGGAGCACCCAGCAACCTGAGGACTGAGCACCCAGCACCCCGAGCACTGAGCTCCCAGCACTCTGAGCACTGAGCACCCTGAGTACTGAGCACTGAGCACCCTGAGTACTGAGCACTGAGCACCCTGAGTACTGAGCACCCAGCACCCTGAGTACTGAGCACCCAGCACCCTGAGAACTGAGCACCGAGCACCCTGAGCACTGAGCACCCAGCACCCTGAGCACTGAGCATCGAGCACCCTGATCACGGAGCACCCAGCAACCTGAGGACTGAGCACCCAGCACCCCGAGCACTGAGCTCCCAGCACTCTGAGCACTGAGCACCCTGAGTACTGAGCACTGAGCACCCTGAGTACTGAGCACCGAGCACCCTGAGTACTGAGCACCCAGCACCCTGAGCAATGAGCACCCTGAGTACTGAGCACCCAGCACCCTGAGCAATGAGCACCCAGCACCCTGAGTACTGAGCAACCAGCACCCTGAGCACTGAGCACCCAGTACCCTGAGTACTGAGCATCCAGCACCCTGAGCACTGAGCACCCAGCTCCCTGAGTACTGAGCACTGAGCACCCAGCACCCCGAGCACTGAGCACCCAGCACCCTGTGTACTGAGCACTGAGTACCCAGCACCCCGAGCACTGAGCACCCAGCACCCTGAGCACTGAGCACCCTGAGTACTGAGCACTGAGCACCCTGCACCCTGCGTACTGAGCACCCAGCACCCTGAGCACTGAGCACCCTGAGTACTGAGCACCGAGCACCCTGACCACTGAGCACCCAGCACGCTGAGTACTGAGCACTGAGCACCCTGAGCACTGAGCACCCAGCACCCTGAGTACTGAGCACCGAGCACCCTGAGTACTGAGCACCCAGCACTCTGAGCACTGAGCACCCAGCACCCTGAGCACTGAGCACTGAGCACCCCGAGTACTGAGCACCGAGCACCCCGAGCACTGAGCACCCAGCACCCTGAGTACTGAGCACCCAGCACCCTGAGCACTGAGCACCCAGCCCCCTGAGTCCTGAGCACCGAGCACCCTGAGTACTGAGCACCCAGGACCCTGAGTACTGAGCACCCAGCACCCTGAGTACTGAGCACCCAGCACACTGAGCACCGAGCACGCAGCACCCTGAGTACTGAGCACCCAGCACCCTGAGCACTGAGTACCCAGCACCCTGAGTACTGAGCACTGAGCACCCCGAGTACTGAGCACCGAGCACCCCGAGCACTGAGCACCCAGCACCCCGAGCACCGAGCACCCTGAGTACTGAGCACCCAGCACCCTGAGCACTGAGCACCCAGCACCCTGAGCACTGAGCACCCAGCACCCTGAGCACTGAGCACCCTGCACCCTGAGTACTGGGCACCGAGCACCCCGAGCACTGATCACCCAGCACCCTGAGCACTGAGCACCCTTAGTACTGAGCACTGAGCACCCTGAGTACTGAGCACTGAGCACCCTGAGTACTGAGCACCCAGCACCCCGAGCACTGAGCACCCAGCACCCCGAGCACTGAGCACCCAGCACCCTGAGCACTGAGCACCCAGCACCCTGAGCACTGAGCACCCAGCACCCCGAGCACCGAGCACCCTGAGTACTAAGCACTGAGCACCCTGAGCACTGAGCACCCAGCACCCTGAGCACTGAGCACACAGCACCCTGAGTACTGAGCACCCAGCACCCTGAGCACTGAGCACCCAGCACCCTGAGTACTGAGCACAAAGCACCCTGATCACTGAGCACCGAGCACCCTGAGCACTGAGCACCCAGCACCCTGAGGACTGAGCACCCAGCAACCCGAGCACTGAGCACCCAGCACCCTGAGCACTGAGCACCCTGAGTACTGAGCACTGAGCACCCTGAGTACTGAGCACTGAGCACCCTGAGTACTGAGCACCCAGCACCCTGAGTACTGAGCACCCAGCACCCTGAGAACTGAGCACCGAGCACCCTGAGCACTGAGCACCCAGCACCCTGAGCACTGAGCACCCAGCAACCCGAGCAGTGAGCACCCAGCACCCTGAGCCCTGAGCACACTGAGTACTGAGCACTGAGCACCCTGAGTACTGAGCACTGAACACCCTGAGTACTGAGCACCCAGCACCCTGAGTACTGAGCACCCAGCACCCTGAGTACTGAGCACCCAGCACCCTGAGTACTGAGCACCCAGCACCCTGAGTACTGAGCACCCAGCACCCTGAGCAATGAGCACCCTGAGTACTGAGCACCCAGCACCCTGAGCACTGAGCACCCAGCACCCTGAGTACTGAGCAACCAGCACCCTGAGCACTGAGCACCCAGCACCCTGAGTACTGAGCATCCAGCACCCAGAGCACTGAGCACCCAGCTCCCTGAGTACTAAGCACTGAGCACCCAGCACCCCGAGCACTGAGCACCCAGCACCCTGTGTACTCAGCACTGAGTACCCAGCACCCCGAGCACTGAGCACCCAGCACCCTGAGCACTGAGCACCCTGAGTACTGAGCACTGAGCACCCTGCACCCTGAGTACTGAGCACCCAGCACCCTGAGCACTGAGCACCCTGAGTACTGAGCACCGAGCACCCTGACCACTGAGCACCCTGCACGCTGAGAACTGAGCACTGAGCACCCTGAGCACTGAGCACCCAGCACCCTGAGTACTGAGCACCGAGCACCCTGAGTACTGAGCACCCAGCACTCTAAGCACTGAGCACCCAGCACCCTGAGCACTGAGCACCCAGCACCCCGAGCACTGAGTACCCAGCACCCCGAGCACTGAGCACCCAGCACCCCGAGCACTGAGCCTGAGCACCCTGAGTACTGAGCACTGAGCACCGTGAGTACTGAGTACCGAGCACCCTGAGTACTGAGCACCCAGCACCCTGAGCACTGAGCACCCAGCACAACGAGTACTGAGCCCCCAGCACCCTGATTACTGAGCACCAAGCACCCCGAGCACTGAGCACCGAGCACCCCGAGCACTGAGCACCCAGCACCCCGAGCACTGAGCACCCAGCACCCTGAGTACTAAGCAACCAGCACCCTGAGTACTGAGCACCCAGCACCCCGAGCACGGAGCACCCAGCACCCTGAGTACTGAGCACTCAGCACCCTGAGCACTGAGGACCCAGCACCCTGAGTACTGCGCACCCAGCACCTTGAGCACTGAGCACCCAGCACCCTGAGTACTGAGCACTGAGCACCCAGCACCCCGAGCACTGAGCACCCAGCACCCTGAGTACTGAGCACCCAGCACCCTGAGCACTGAGCACCCAGCACCCTGAGTACTGAGCACCCAACACCCCAAGCACTGAGCACCCTGAGTACTGAGCAACCAGCACGCCAAGCACTGAGCACCCTGAGTACTGAGCACCCAGCACACTGAGTACTGAGCACCCAGCACCCTGAGCACTGAGCACCCAGCACCCTGATTACTGAGCAGCCAGCACCCTGAGTACTGAGCACCCAGCGTACTGAGCACCGAGCACGCAGCACCCTGAGTACTGAGCACCGAGCACCCTGAGTACTGAGCAGCCAGCACCCTGAGTACTGAGTACCCAGAACCCTGAGCACTGAGCACCAAGCACCCTGAGTACTGAGCACCGAGCACCCCGAGTACTGAGCACCCAGCACCCCGAGCACTGAGCACCCAGCACCCCGAGCACTGAGCACCCAGCACCCTGAGCACTGAGCACCCAGCACCCTGAGCACTGAGCACCCAGCACCCCGAGCACCGACCACCCTGATTACTAAGCACTGAGCACCCTGAGCACTGAGCACCCAGCACCCTGAGCACTGAGCACCCAGCACCCTGAGTACTGAGCACCCAGCACCCTGAGCACTGAGCACCCAGCACCCTGAGTACTGAGCACCCAGCACCCTGAGAACTGAGCACCGAGCACCCTGAGCACTGAGCACCCAGCACCCTGAGCACTGAGCACCCAGCACCCCGAGCAGTGAGCACCCAGCACCCTGCGCCCTGGGAACCCTGAGTACTGAGCACTGAGCACCCTGAGTACTGAGCACTGACCACCCTGAGTACTGAGCACCCAGCACCCTGAGTACTGAGCACCCAGCACCCTGAGTACTGAGCACCCAGCACCCTGAGCAATGAGCACCCTGAGTATTGAGCACCCAGCACCCTGAGCACTGAGCACCCAGCACCCTGAGTACTGAGCAACCAGCACCCTGAGCTCTGAGTACCCAGCACCCTGAGTACTGAGCATCCAGCACCCGGAGCACTGAGCACCCAGCTCCCTGAGTACTGAGCACTGAGAACCCAGCACCCCGAGCACTGAGCACCCAGCACCCTGTGTACTGAGCACTGAGTACCCAGCACCCCGAGCACTGAGCACCCAGCACCCTGAGCACTGAGCAACCTGAGTACTGAGCACTGAGCACCCTGCACCCTGAGTACTGAGCACCCAGCACCCTGAGCACTGAGCACCCTGAGTACTGAGCACCGAGCACCCTGACCACTGAGCACCCTGCACGCTGAGTACTGAGCACTGAGCACCCTGAGCACTGAGCACCCAGCACCCTGAGTACTGAGCACCGAGCACCCTGAGTACTGAGCACCCAGCACTCTAAGCACTGAGCACCCAGCACCCTGAGCACTGAGCACCCAGCACCCCGAGCACTGAGCACCCAGCACCCCGAGCACTGAGCACCCAGCACCCTGAGCACTGAGCCTGAGCACCCTGAGTACTGAGCACTGAGCACCGTGAGTACTGAGTACCGAGCACCCTGAGTACTGAGCACCCAGCACCCTGAGCACTGAGCACCCAGCACAACGAGTACTGAGCACCCAGCACCCTGATTACTGAGCACCAGGCACCCCGAGCACTGAGCACCGAGCACCCCGAGCACTGAGCACCCAGCACCCTGAGCACTGAGCAACGAGCACCCTGAGTACTGAGCACCCAGCACTCTGAGTACTGAGCACCCAGCACCCTGAGCACTGAGCACCCAGCACCCCGAGCAGTGAGCACCCAGCACCCTGAGCCCTGAGAACCCTGAGTACTGAGCACTGAGCACCCTGAGTACTGAGCACTGAGCACCCTGAGTACTGAGCACCCAGCACCCTGAGTACTGAGCACCCAGCACCCTGAGTACTGAGCACCCAGCACCCTGAGCAATGAGCACCCTGAGTACTGAGCACCCAGCACCCTGGGCACTGAGCACCCAGCACCCTGAGTACTGAGCAACCAGCACCCTGAGCACTGAGTACCCAGCACCCTGAGTACTGAGCATCCAGCACCCGGAGCACTGAGCACCCAGCTCCCTGAGTACTGAGCACTGAGCACCCAGCACCCCGAGCACTGAGCACCCTGTGTACTGAGCACTGAGTACCCAGCACCCCGAGCACTGAGCACCCAGCACCCTGAGCACTGAGCACCCTGAGTACTGAGCACTGAGCACCCTGCACCCTGAGTACTGAGCACCCAGCACCCTGAGCACTGAGCACCCTGAGTACTGAGCACCGAGCACCCTCACCACTGAGCACCCTGCACGCTGAGTACTGAGCACTGAGCACCCTGAGCCCTGAGCACCCAGCACCCTGAGTACTGAGCACCGAGCACCCTGAGTACTGAGCACCCAGCACTCTAAGCACTGAGCACCCAGCACCCTGAGCACTGAGCACCCAGCACCCCGAGCACTGAGCACCCAGCACCCCGAGCACTGAGCACCCAGCACCCCGAGCACTGAGCCTGAGCACCCTGAGTACTGAGCACTGAGCACCGTGAGTACTGAGTACCGAGCACCCTGAGTACTGAGCACCCAGCACCCTGAGCACTGAGCACCCAGCACAACGAGTACTGAGCACCCAGCACCCTGATTACTGAGCACCAGGCACCCCGAGCACTGAGCACCGA
This sequence comes from Microtus oregoni, assembly GCF_018167655.1. Lineage (NCBI taxonomy): Eukaryota > Metazoa > Chordata > Mammalia > Rodentia > Cricetidae > Microtus > Microtus oregoni. Next base: position 104,505 of record NW_024544009.1, read on the forward strand.
GCACCCCGAGCACTGAGCACCCAGCATCCCGAGCACTGAGCACCCAGCACCCTGCGTACTAAGCACCCAGCACCCTGAGTACTGAGCACCCAGCACCCCGAGCACTGAGCACCCAGCACCCTGAGTACTGAGCACTCAGCACCCTGAGCACTGAGCACCCAGCACCCTGAGTACTGAGCACCCAGCACCCTGAGTACTGAACACCCAGAACCCCGCGCACTGAGCACCCAGCACCCTGAGCACTGAGCAACGAGCACCCTGAGTACTGAGCACCCAGCACTCAGAGTACTGAGCACCCAACACCCTGAGCACTGAGCACCCAGCACCCTGAGCACTGAGCACCCAGCACCCTGAGTACTGAGCACCCAGCACCATGAGTACTGAACACCCAGCACCCTGAGCACTGAGCACTGAGCAACCAGCACCCTGAGCACTAAGCACTGAGCACCCAGCACCCTGAGCACTGAGCACCCAGCACCCCGAGCACTGAGCACCCAGCACCCTGAGCACCCAGCACCCTGAGCACTGAGCACCCTGAGCACTGAGCACTGAGCACCCAGCACCCTGAGTACTGAGCACCCAACACTCTGAGCACTGAGCACCCAGCACGCTGAGTACTGAGCCCTGAGCACCCAGCACCCTGAGTACTGAGCACCTAGCACCCCGAGCACTGAGCACCCAGCAACCTGTGTATTGAGCATCGAGCACCCCGAGCACTGAGCAACCAGCACCCTGAGTACTGAGTACTGAGCACCCAGCACCCTGAGCACTGAGCACCCAGCACCCTGAGCACTGAGCACCCAGCACCCAGAGCACTGAGCACTGAGCACCCTGTGTACTGAGCACTGAGCACCCTGAGCACTGAGCACTGAGCACCCTGAGTACTGAGCACTGAGCACCCTGAGCACTGAGCACCCAGCACCCCGAGCACTGAGCACCCAGCACCCCGAGCACTGAGCACCCAGCACCCCGAGCACTGAGCACCCAGCACCCCGAGCACTGAGCACCCAGCACCCCGAGCACTGAGCACCCAGCACCCCGAGCACCGAGCACCCTGAGTACTAAACACCGAGCACCCTGAGCACTGAGCATCCAGCACCCTGAGCACTGAGCACCCAGCACCCTGAGTACTGAGCACCCAGCACCCCGAGCACTGAGCACCCAGCACCCTGAGTACTGAGCACCCAGCACCCTGATCACTGAGCATCGAGCACCCTGATCAATGAGCACCCAGCAACCTGAGGACTGAGCACCCAGCACCCCGAGCACTGAGCTCCCAGCACCCTGAGCACTGAGCAAGCTGAGTACTGAGCACTGAGCACCCTGAGTACTGAGCACTGAGCACCCTGAGTACTGAGCACCCAGCACCCTGAGTACTGAGCACGCAGCACCCTGAGAACTGAGCACCGAGCACCCTGAGCACTGAGCACCCAGCACCCTGAGCACTGAGCACCCAGCACCCCGAGCAGTGAGCACCCAGCACCCTGAGCCCTGAGCACCCTGAGTACTGAGCACTGAGCACCCTGAGTACAGAGAACCCAGCACCCTGAGTAATGAGCACCCAGCACCCTGAGTACTGAGCACCCAGCACCCTGAGCAATGAGCACCCTGAGTACTGAGCAACCAGCACCCTGAGCAATGAGCACCCAGCACCCTGAGTACTGAGCAACCAGCACCCTGAGCACTGAGCACCCAGCACCCTGAGTACTGAGCATCCAGCACCCTGAGCACTGAGCACCCAGCTCCCTGAGTACTGAGCACTGAGCACCCAGCACCCCGAGCACTGAGCACCCAGCACCCTGTGTACTAAGCACTGAGTACCCAGCACCCCGAGCACTGAGCACCCAGCACCCTGAGCACTGAGCACCCTGAGTACTGAGCACTGAGCACCCTGCACCCTGCGTACTGAGCACCCAGCACCCTGAGCACTGAGCACCCTGAGTTCTGAGCACCGAGCACCCTGACCACTGAGCACCCAGCACGCTGAGTACTGAGCACTGAGCACCCTGAGCACTGAGCACCCAGCACCCTGAGTACTGAGCACCGAGCACGCTGAGTACTGAGCACCCAGCACTCTGAGCACTGAGCACCCAGCACCCTGAGCACTGAGCACTGAGCACCCCGAGTACTGAGCACCGAGCACCCCGAGCACTGAGCACCCAGCAACCTGAGTACTGAGCACCCAGCACCCTGAGCACTGAGCACCCAGCACCCTGAGTCCTGAGCACCGAGCACCCTGAGTACTGAGCACCCAGGACCCTGAGTACTGAGCACCCAGCACCCTGAGTACTGAGCACCCAGCATACTGAGCAACGAGCACGCAGCACCCTGAGTTCTGAGCACCCAGCACCCTGAGCACTGAGTACCCAGCACCCTGAGTACTGAGCACTGAGCACCCCGAGTACTGAGCACCGAGCACCCCGAGCACTGAGCACCCAGCACCCCGAGCACCGAGCACCCTGAGTACTGAGCACCCAGCACCCTGAGCACTGAGCACCCAGCACCCTGAGCACTGAGCACCCAACACCCTGAGCACTGAGCACCCTGAGTACTGAGCACTGAGCACCCAGCACCCTGAGCACTGAGCACCCTGAGTACTGAGCACTGAGCACCCTGCACCCTGAGTACTGAGCACCCAGCACCCTGAGCACTGAGCACCCTGAGTACTGAGCACCGAGCACCCTGACCACTGAGCACCCTGCACGCTGAGTACTGAGCACTGAGCACCCTGAGCACTGAGCACCCAGCACCCTGAGTACTGAGCACCGAGCACCCTGAGTACTGAGCACCCAGCACTCTAAGCACTGAGCACCCAGCACCCTGAGCACTGAGCACCCAGCACCCCGAGCACTGAGTACCCAGCACCCCGAGCACTGAGCACCCAGCACCCCGAGCACTGAGCCTGAGCACCCTGAGTACTGAGCACTGAGCACCGTGAGTACTGAGTACCGAGCACCCTGAGTACTGAGCACCCAGCACCCTGAGCACTGAGCACCCAGCACAACGAGTACTGAGCATCCAGCACCCTGATTACTGAGCACCAAGCACCCCGAGCACTGAGCACCCAGCACCCCGAGCACTGAGCACCCAGCACCCTGAGTACTAAGCAACCAGCACCCTGAGTACTGAGCACCCAGCACCCTGAGCACGGAGCACCCAGCACCCTGAGTACTGAGCACTCAGCACCCTGAGCACTGAGGACCCAGCACCCTGAGTACTGCGCACCCAGCACCTTGAGCACTGAGCACCCAGCACCCTGAGTACTGAGCACTGAGCACCCAGCACCCCGAGCACTGAGCACCCAGCACCCTGAGTACTGAGCACCCAGCACCCTGAGCACTGAGCACCCAGCACCCTGAGTACTGAGCACCCAACACCCCAAGCACTGAGCACCCTGAGTACTGAGCAACCAGCACCCCAAGCACTGAGCACCCTGAGTACTGAGCACCCAGCACACTGAGTACTGAGCACCCAGCACCCCGAGCACTGAGCACCCAGCACCCTGATTACTGAGCAGCCAGCACCCTGAGTACTGAGCACCCAGCGTACTGAGCACCGAGCACGCAGCACCCTGAGTACTGAGCACTGAGCACCCTGAGTACTGAGCAGCCTGCACCCTGAGTACTGAGTACCCAGAACCCTGAGCACTGAGCACCAAGCACCCTGAGTACTGAGCACCGAGCACCCCGAGTACTGAGCACCCAGCACCCCGAGCACTGAGCACCCAGCACCCCGAGCACTGAGCACCCAGCACCCTGAGCACTGAGCACCCAGCACCCTGAGCACTGAGCACCCAGCACCCCGAGCACCGACCACCCTGATTACTAAGCACCGAGCACCCTGAGCACTGAGCACCCAGCACCCTGAGCACTGAGCACCCAGCACCCTGAGTACTGAGCACCCAGCACCCTGAGCACTGAGCACCCAGCACCCTGAGTACTGAGCACCCAGCACCCTGATCACTGAGCACCGAGCACCCTGAGCACTGAGCACCCAGCACCCTGAGGACTGAGCACCCAGCACCCCGAGCACTGAGCACCCAGCACCCTGAGCACTGAGCACCCTGAGTACTGAGCACTGAGCACCCTGAGTACTGAGCACTGAGCACCCTGAGTACTGAGCACCCAGCACCCTGAGTACTGAGCACCGAGCTCCCTGAGAACTGAGCACCGAGCACCCTGAGCACTGAGCACCCAGCACCCTGAGCACTGAGCACCCAGCACCCCGAGCAGTGAGCACCCAGCACCCTGCGCCCTGGGAACCCTGAGTACTGAGCACTGAGCACCCTGAGTACTGAGCACTGACCACCCTGAGTACTGAGCACCCAGCACCCTGAGTACTGAGCACCCAGCACCCTGAGTACTGAGCACCCAGCACCCTGAGCAATGAGCACCCTGAGTATTGAGCACCCAGCACCCTGAGCACTGAGCACCCAGCACCCTGAGTACTGAGCAACCAGCACCCTGAGCACTGAGTACCCAGCACCCTGAGTACTGAGCATCCAGCACCCGGAGCACTGAGCACCCAGCTCCCTGAGTACTGAGCACTGAGCACCCAGCACCCCGAGCACTGAGCACCCAGCACCCTGTGTACTGAGCACTGAGTACCCAGCACCCCGAGCACTGAGCACCCAGCACCCTGAGCACTGAGCACCCTGAGTACTGAGCACTGAGCACCCTGCACCCTGAGTACTGAGCACCCAGCACCCTGAGCACTGAGCACCCTGAGTACTGAGCACCGAGCACCCTGACCACTGAGCACCCTGCACGCTGAGTACTGAGCACTGAGCACCCTGAGCACTGAGCACCCAGCACCCTGAGTACTGAGCACCGAGCACCCTGAGTACTGAGCACCCAGCACTCTAAGCACTGAGCACCCAGCACCCTGAGCACTGAGCACCCAGCACCCCGAGCACTGAGCACCCAGCACCCCGAGCACTGAGCACCCAGCACCCCGAGCACTGAGCCTGAGCACCCTGAGTACTGAGCACTGAGCACCGTGAGTACTGAGTACCGAGCACCCTGAGTACTGAGCACCCAGCACCCTGAGCACTGAGCACCCAGCACAACGAGTACTGAGCACCCAGCACCCTGATTACTGAGCACCAGGCACCCCGAGCACTGAGCACCGAGCACCCCGAGCACTGAGCACCCAGCACCCTGAGCACTGAGCAACGAGCACCCTGAGTACTGAGCACCCAGCACTCTGAGTACTGAGCACCCAGCACCCTGAGCACTGTGCACCCAGCACCCCGAGCAGTGAGCACCCAGCACCCTGAGCCCTGAGAACCCTGAGTACTGAGCACTGAGCACCCTGAGTACTGAGCACTGAGCACCCTGAGTACTGAGCACCCAGCACCCTGAGTACTGAGCACCCAGCACCCTGAGTACTGAGCACCCAGCACCCTGAGCAATGAGCACCCTGAGTACTGAGCACCCAGCACCCTGAGCACTGAGCACCCAGCACCCTGAGTACTGAGCAACCAGCACCCTGAGCACTGAGTACCCAGCACCCTGAGTACTGAGCATCCAGCACCCGGAGCACTGAGCACCCAGCTCCCTGAGTACTGAGCACTGAGCACCCAGCACCCCGAGCACTGAGCACCCAGCACCCTGTGTACTGAGCACTGAGTACCCAGCACCCCGAGCACTGAGCACCCAGCACCCTGAGCACTGAGCACCCTGAGTACTGAGCACTGAGCACCCTGCACCCTGAGTACTGAGCACCCAGCACCCTGAGCACTGAGCACCCTGAGTACTGAGCACCGAGCACCCTGACCACTGAGCACCCTGCACGCTGAGTACTGAGCACTGAGCACCCTGAGCACTGAGCACCCAGCACCCTGAGTACTGAGCACCGAGCACCCTGAGTACTGAGCACCCAGCACTCTAAGCACTGAGCACCCAGCACCCTGAGCACTGAGCACCCAGCACCCCGAGCACTGAGCACCCAGCACCCCGAGCACTGAGCACCCAGCACCCCGAGCACTGAGCCTGAGCACCCTGACTACTGAGCACTGAGCACCGTGAGTACTGAGTACCGAGCACCCTGAGTACTGAGCACCCAGCACCCTGAGCACTGAGCACCCAGCACAACGAGTACTGAGCACCCAGCACCCTGATTACTGAGCACCAGGCACCCCGAGCACTGAGCACCTAGCACCCCGAGCACTGAGCACCCAGCATCCCGAGCACTGAGCACCCAGCACCCTGCGTACTAAGCACCCAGCACCCTGAGTACTGAGCACCCAGCACCCCGAGCACTGAGCACCCAGCACCCTGAGCACGGAGCACCCAGCACCCTGAGTACTGAGCACTCAGCACCCTGAGCACTGAGGACCCAGCACCCTGAGTACTGCGCACCCAGCACCTTGAGCACTGAGCACCCAGCACCCTGAGTACTGAGCACTGAGCACCCAGCACCCCGAGCACTGAGCACCCAGCACCCTGAGTACTGAGCACCCAGCACCCTGAGCACTGAGCACCCAGCACCCTGAGTACTGAGCACCCAACACCCCAAGCACTGAGCACCCTGAGTACTGAGCAACCAGCACCCCAAGCACTGAGCACCCTGAGTACTGAGCACCCAGCACACTGAGTACTGAGCACCCAGCACCCCGAGCACTGAGCACCCAGCACCCTGATTACTGAGCAGCCAGCACCCTGAGTACTGAGCACCCAGCGTACTGAGCACCGAGCACGCAGCACCCTGAGTACTGAGCACCGAGCACCCTGAGTACTGAGCAGCCAGCACCCTGAGTACTGAGTACCCAGAACCCTGAGCACTGAGCACCAAGCACCCTGAGTACTGAGCACCGAGCACCCCGAGTACTGAGCACGCAGCACCCCGAGCACTGAGCACCCAGCACCCCGAGCACTGAGCACCCAGCACCCTGAGCACTGAGCACCCAGCACCCTGAGCACTGAGCACCCAGCACCCCGAGCACCGACCACCCTGATTACTAAGCACCGAGCACCCTGAGCACTGAGCACCCAGCACCCTGAGCACTGAGCACCCAGCACCCTGAGTACTGAGCACCCAGCACCCTGAGCACTGAGCACCCAGCACCCTGAGTACTGAGCACCCAGCACCCTGATCACTGAGCACCGAGCACCCTGAGCACTGAGCACCCAGCACCCTGAGGACTGAGCACCCAGCACCCCGAGCACTGAGCACCCAGCACCCTGAGCACTGAGCACCCTGAGTACTGAGCACTGAGCACCCTGAGTACTGAGCACTGAGCACCCTGAGTACTGAGCACCCAGCACCCTGAGTACTGAGCACCCAGCACCCTGAGAACTGAGCACCGAGCACCCTGAGCACTGAGCACCCAGCACCCTGAGCACTGAGCACCCAGCACCCCGAGCAGTGAGCACCCAGCACCCTGCGCCCTGGGAACCCTGAGTACTGAGCACTGAGCACCCTGAGTACTGAGCACTGACCACCCTGAGTACTGAGCACCCAGCACCCTGAGTACTGAGCACCCAGCACCCTGAGTACTGAGCACCCAGCACCCTGAGCAATGAGCACCCTGAGTATTGAGCACCCAGCACCCTGAGCACTGAGCACCCAGCACCCTGAGTACTGAGCAACCAGCACCCTGAGCACTGAGTACCCAGCACCCTGAGTACTGAGCATCCAGCACCCGGAGCACTGAGCACCCAGCTCCCTGAGTACTGAGCACTGAGCACCCAGCACCCCGAGCACTGAGCACCCAGCACCCTGTGTACTGAGCACTGAGTACCCAGCACCCCGAGCACTGAGCACCCAGCACCCTGAGCACTGAGCACCCTGAGTACTGAGCACTGAGCACCCTGCACCCTGAGTACTGAGCACCCAGCACCCTGAGCACTGAGCACCCTGAGTACTGAGCACCGAGCACCCTGACCACTGAGCACCCTGCACGCTGAGTACTGAGCACTGAGCACCCTGAGCACTGAGCACCCAGCACCCTGAGTACTGAGCACCGAGCACCCTGAGTACTGAGCACCCAGCACTCTAAGCACTGAGCACCCAGCACCCTGAGCACTGAGCACCCAGCACCCCGAGCACTGAGCACCCAGCACCCCGAGCACTGAGCACCCAGCACCCCGAGCACTGAGCCTGAGCACCCTGAGTACTGAGCACTGAGCACCGTGAGTACTGAGTACCGAGCACCCTGAGTACTGAGCACCCAGCACCCTGAGCACTGAGCACCCAGCACAACGAGTACAGAGCACCCAGCACCCTGATTACTGAGCACCAGGCACCCCGAGCACTGAGCACCGAGCACCCCGAGCACTGAGCACCCAGCACCCTGAGCACTGAGCAACGAGCACCCTGAGTACTGAGCACCCAGCACTCTGAGTACTGAGCACCCAGCACCCTGAGCACTGAGCACCCAGCACCCCGAGCAGTGAGCACCCAGCACCCTGAGCCCTGAGAACCCTGAGTACTGAGCACTGAGCACCCTGAGTACTGAGCACTGAGCACCCTGAGTACTGAGCACCCAGCACCCTGAGTACTGAGCACCCAGCACCCTGAGTACTGAGCACCCAGCACCCTGAGCAATGAGCACCCTGAGTACTGAGCACCCAGCACCCTGAGCACTGAGCACCCAGCACCCTGAGTACTGAGCAACCAGCACCCTGAGCACTGAGTACCCAGCACCCTGAGTACTGAGCATCCAGCACCCGGAGCACTGAGCACCCAGCTCCCTGAGTACTGAGCACTGAGCACCCAGCACCCCGAGCACTGAGCACCCAGCACCCTGTGTACTGAGCACTGAGTACCCAGCACCCCGAGCACTGAGCACCCAGCACCCTGAGCACTGAGCACCCTGAGTACTGAGCACTGAGCACCCTGCACCCTGAGTACTGAGCACCCAGCACCCTGAGCACTGAGCACCCTGAGTACTGAGCACCGAGCACCCTGACCACTGAGCACCCTGCACGCTGAGTACTGAGCACTGAGCACCCTGAGCACTGAGCACCCAGCACCCTGAGTACTGAGCACCGAGCACCCTGAGTACTGAGCACCCAGCACTCTAAGCACTGAGCACCCAGCACCCTGAGCACTGAGCACCCAGCACCCCGAGCACTGAGCACCCAGCACCCCGAGCACTGAGCACCCAGCACCCCGAGCACTGAGCCTGAGCACCCTGAGTACTGAGCACTGAGCACCGTGAGTACTGAGTACCGAGCACCCTGAGTACTGAGCACCCAGCACCCTGAGCACTGAGCACCCAGCACAACGAGTACTGAGCACCCAGCACCCTGATTACTGAGCACCAGGCACCCCGAGCACTGAGCACCGAGCACCCCGAGCACTGAGCACCCAGCATCCCGAGCACTGAGCACCCAGCACCCTGCGTACTAAGCACCCAGCACCCTGAGTACTGAGCACCCAGCACCCCGAGCACTGAGCACCCAGCACCCTGAGTACTGAGCACTCAGCACCCTGAGCACTGAGCACCCAGCACCCTGAGTACTGAGCACCCAGCACCCTGAGTACTGAACACCCAGAACCCCGCGCACTGAGCACCCAGCACCCTGAGCACTGAGCAACGAGCAGCCTGAGTACTGAGCACCCAGCACTCAGAGTACTGAGCACCCAGCACCCTGAGCACTGAGCACCCAGCACCCTGAGCACTGAGCACCCAGCACCCTGAGTACTGAGCACACAGCACCATGAGTACTGAACACCCAGCACCCTGAGCACTGAGCACTGAGCAACCAGCACCCTGAGCACTAAGCACTGAGCACCCAGCACCCTGAGCACTGAGCACCCAGCACCCCGAGCACTGAGCACCCAGCACCCTGAGCACCCAGCACCCTGAGCACTGAGCACCCTGAGCACTGAGCACTGAGCACCCAGCACCCTGAGTACTGAGCACCCAACACTCTGAGCACTGAGCACCCAGCACGCTGAGTACTGAGCCCTGAGCACCCAGCACCCTGAGTACTGAGCACCTAGCACCCCGAGCACTGAGCACCCAGCAACCTGTGTACTGAGCATCGAGCACCCCGAGCACTGAGCAACCAGCACCCTGAGTACTGAGTACTGAGCACCCAGCACCCTGAGCACTGAGCACCCAGCACCCTGAGCACTGAGCACCCAGCACCCAGAGCACTGAGCACTGAGCACCCTGTGTACTGAGCACTGAGCACCCTGAGCACTGAGCACTGAGCACCCTGAGTACTGAGCACTGAGCACCCTGAGCACTGAGCACCCAGCACCCCGAGCACTGAGCACCCAGCACCCCGAGCACTGAGCACCCAGCACCCCGAGCACTGAGCACCCAGCACCCCGAGCACTGAGCACCCAGCACCCCGAGCACTGAGCACCCAGCACCCCGAGCACCGAGCACCCTGAGTACTAAACACCGAGCACCCTGAGCTCTGAGCATCCAGCACCCTGAGCACTGAGCACCCAGCACCCTGAGTACTGAGCACCCAGCACCCCGAGCACTGAGCACCCAGCACCCTGAGTACTGAGCACCCAGCACCCTGATCACTGAGCATCGAGCACCCTGATCAATGAGCACCCAGCAACCTGAGGACTGAGCACCCAGCACCCCGAGCACTGAGCTCCCAGCACCCTGAGCACTGAGCAAGCTGAGTACTGAGCACTGAGCACCCTGAGTACTGAGCACTGAGCACCCTGAGTACTGAGCACCCAGCACCCTGAGTACTGAGCACTGAGCACCCTGAGTACTGAGAACCCAGCACCCTGAGTAATGAGCACCCAGCACCCTGAGTACTGAGCACCCAGCACCCTGAGCAATGAGCACCCTGAGTACTGAGCAACCAGCACCCTGAGCAATGAGCACCCAGCACCCTGAGTACTGAGCAACCAGCACCCTGAGCACTGAGCACCCAGCACCCTGAGTACTGAGCATCCAGCACCCTGAGCACTGAGCACCCAGCTCCCTGAGTACTGAGCACTGAGCACCCAGCACCCCGAGCACTGAGCACCCAGCACCCTGTGTACTAAGCACTGAGTACCCAGCACCCCGAGCACTGAGCACCCAGCACCCTGAGCACTGAGCACCCTGAGTACTGAGCACTGAGCACCCTGCACCCTGCGTACTGAGCACCCAGCACCCTGAGCACTGAGCACCCTGAGTTCTGAGCACCGAGCACCCTGACCACTGAGCACCCAGCACGCTGAGTACTGAGCACTGAGCACCCTGAGCACTGAGCACCCAGCACCCTGAGTACTGAGCACCGAGCACGCTGAGTACTGAGCACCCAGCACTCTGAGCACTGAGCACCCAGCACCCTGAGCACTGAGCACTGAGCACCCCGAGTACTGAGCACCGAGCACCCCGAGCACTGAGCACCCAGCAACCTGAGTACTGAGCACCCAGCACCCTGAGCACTGAGCACCCAGCACCCTGAGTCCTGAGCACCGAGCACCCTGAGTACTGAGCACCCAGGACCCTGAGTACTGAGCACCCAGCACCCTGAGTACTGAGCACCCAGCATACTGAGCAACGAGCACGCAGCACCCTGAGTTCTGAGCACCCAGCACCCTGAGCACTGAGTACCCAGCACCCTGAGTACTGAGCACTGAGCACCCCGAGTACTGAGCACCGAGCACCCCGAGCACTGAGCACCCAGCACCCCGAGCACCGAGCACCCTGAGTACTGAGCACCCAGCACCCTGAGCACTGAGCACCCAGCACCCTGAGCACTGAGCACCCAACACCCTGAGCACTGAGCACCCTGCACCCTGAGTACTGGGCACCGAGCACGCCGAGCACTGATCACCCAGCACCCTGAGCACTGAGCACCCTTAGTACTGAGCACTGAGCACCCTGAGTACTGAGCACTGAGCACCCTGAGTACTGAGCACCCAGCACCCTGAGTACTGAGCACCCAGCACTCTGAGCAATGATCACCCTGAGTACTGAGCACCCAGCACCTTGAGCACTGAGCACCGAGCACGCCGTGCACTGGGCACCCAGCACCCGGAGAACTGAGCACCCAGCACCCTGAGTACAAAGCACCGAGCACCCTGAGTACTGAGCACCCAGCACCCCGAGCACTGAGCACCCAGCACCCCGAGCACTGAGCACCCAGCACCCCGAGCAATGAGCACCCAGCACCCTGAGTACTGAGCACCCAGCACCCTGAGTACTGAGCACCCAGCACCCCGAGCACTGAGCACCCAGCACCCTGAGCACTGAGCACCCAGCACCCTGAGCCCTGAGCACCCAGCACCCCGAGCACTGAGCACCAAGCACCCTGAGTACTGAGCACTGAGCACCCAGCACCCCGAGCACTGAGCACTCAGCACCCTGAGTACTGAGCACTGAGCACCCAGCATCCCGAGCACTGAGCACCCAGCACCCTGAGCACTGAGCACCCAGCACCCCGAGCACTGAACACCCAGCACCCCGAGCACTGAGCCTGAGCACCCTGAGTACTGAGCACTGAGCACCGTGAGTACTGAGTACCGAGCACCCTGAGTACTGAGCACCCAGCACCCTGAGCACTGAGCACCCAGCACAACGAGTACTGAGCACCCAGCACCCTGATTACTGAGCACCAGGCACCCCGAGCACTGAGCACCGAGCACCCCGAGCACTGAGCACCCAGCACCCTGAGCACTGAGCAACGAGCACCCTGAGTACTTAGCACCCAGCACTCTGAGTACTGAGCACCCAGCACCCTGAGCTCTGAGCACCCAGCACCCCGAGCAGTGAGCACCCAGCACCCTGAGCCCTGAGAACCCTGAGTACTGAGCACTGAGCACCCTGAGTACTGAGCACTGAGCACCCTGAGTACTGAGCACCCAGCACCCTGAGTACTGAGCACCCAGCACCCTGAGCAATGAGCACCCTGAGTACTGAGCACCCAGCACCCTGAGCACTGAGCACCCAGCACCCTGAGTACTGAGCAACCAGCACCCTGAGCACTGAGTACCCAGCACCCTGAGTACTGAGCATCCAGCACCCGGAGCACTGAGCACCCAGCTCCCTGAGTACTGAGCACTGAGCACCCAGCACCCTGAGCACTGAGTACCCAGCACCCTGAGTACTGAGCACTGAGCACCCCGAGTACTGAGCACCGAGCACCCCGAGCACTGAGCACCCAGCACCCCGAGCACCGAGCACCCTGAGTACTGAGCACCCAGCACCCTGAGCACTGAGCACCCAGCACCCTGAGCACTGAGCACCCAACACCCTGAGCACTGAGCACCCTGCACCCTGAGTACTGGGCACCGAGCACGCCGAGCACTGATCACCCAGCACCCTGAGCACTGAGCACCCTGAGTACTGAGCACTGAGCACCCTGAGTACTGAGCACCCAGCACCCTGAGTACTGAGCACCCAGCACTCTGAGCAATGATCACCCTGAGTACTGAGCACCCAGCACCTTGAGCACTGAGCACCGAGCACGCCGTGCACTGGGCACCCAGCACCCGGAGTACTGAGCACCCAGCACCCTGAGTACAAAGCACCGAGCACCCTGAGTACTGAGCACCCAGCACCCCGAGCACTGAGCACCCAGCACCCCGAGCACTGAGCACCCAGCACCCCGAGCAATGAGCACCCAGCACCCTGAGTACTGAGCACCCAGCACCCTGAGTACTGAGCACCCAGCACCCCGAGCACTGAGCACCCAGCACCCTGAGCACTGAGCACCCAGCACCCTGAGCCCTGAGCACCCAGCACCCCGAGCACTGAGCACCAAGCACCCTGAGTACTGAGCACTGAGCACCCAGCACCCCGAGCACTGAGCACTCAGCACCCTGAGTACTGAGCACTGAGCACCCAGCATCCCGAGCACTGAGCACCCAGCACCCTGAGCACTGAGCACCCAGCACCCCGAGCACTGAACACCCAGCACCCCGAGCACTGAGCACCCAGCACCCCGAGCACTGAGCCTGAGCACCCTGAGTACTGAGCACTGAGCACCGTGAGTACTGAGTACCGAGCACCCTGAGTACTGAGCACCCAGCACCCTGAGCACTGAGCACCCAGCACAACGAGTACTGAGCACCCAGCACCCTGATTACTGAGCACCAGGCACCCCGAGCACTGAGCACCGAGCACCCCGAGCACTGAGCACCAAGCACCCTGAGCACTGAGCAACGAGCACCCTGAGTACTGAGCACCCAGCACTCTGAGTACTGAGCACCCAGCACCCTGAGCTCTGAGCACCCAGCACCCCGAGCAGTGAGCACCCAGCACCCTGAGCCCTGAGAACCCTGAGTACTGAGCACTGAGCACCCTGAGTACTGAGCACTGAGCACCCTGAGTACTGAGCACCCAGCACCCTGAGTACTGAGCACCCAGCACCCTGAGCAATGAGCACCCTGAGTACTGAGCACCCAGCACCCTGAGCACTGAGCACCCAGCACCCTGAGTACTGAGCAACCAGCACCCTGAGCACTGAGTACCCAGCACCCTGAGTACTGAGCATCCAGCACCCAGAGCACTGAGCACCCAGCTCCCTGAGTACTGAGCACTGAGCACCCAGCACCCCGAGCACTGAGCACCCAGCACCCTGTGTACTGAGCACTGAGTACCCAGCACCCCGAGCACTGAGCACCCAGCACCCTGAGCACTGAGCACCCTGAGTACTGAGCACTGAGCACCCTGCACCCTGAGTACTGAGCACCCAGCACCCTGAGCACTGAGCACCCTGAGTACTGAGCACCGAGCACCCTGACCACTGAGCACCCTGCACGCTGAGTACGGAGCACTGAGCACCCTGAGCACTGAGCACCCAGCACCCTGAGTACTGAGCACCGAGCACCCTGAGTACTGAGCACCCAGCACTCTAAGCACTGAGCACCCAGCACCCTGAGCACTGAGCACCCAGCACCCCGAGCACTGAGCACCCAGCACCCCGAGCACTGAGCACCCAGCACCCCGAGCACTGAGCCTGAGCACCCTGAGTACTGAGCACTGAGCACCGTGAGTACTGAGTACCGAGCACCCTGAGTACTGAGCACCCAGCACCCTGAGCACTGAGCACCCAGCACAACGAGTACTGAGCACCCAGCACCCTGATTACTGAGCACCAGGCACCCCGAGCACTGAGCACCGAGCACCCCGAGCACTGAGCACTCAGCATCACGAGCACTGAGCACCCAGCACCCTGCGTACTAAGCACCCAGCACCCTGAGTACTGAGCACCCAGCACCCCGAGCACTGAGCACCCAGCACCCTGAGTACTGAGCACTCAGCACCCTGAGCACTGAGCACCCAGCACCCTGAGTACTGAGCACCCAGCACCCTGAGTACTGAACACCCAGAACCCCGCGCACTGAGCACCCAGCACCCTGAGCACTGAGCAACGAGCACCCTGAGTACTGAGCACCCAGCACTCAGAGTACTGAGCACCCAGCACCCTGAGCACTGAGCACCCAGCACCCTGAGCACTGAGCAGCCAGCACCCTGAGTACTGAGCACCCAGCACCATGAGTACTGAACACCCAGCACCCTGAGCACTGAGCACTGAGCACCCAGCACCCTGAGCACTAAGCACTGAGCACCCAGCACCCTGAGCACTGAGCACCCAGCACCCCGAGCACTGAGCACCCAGCACCCTGAGCACCCAGCACCCTGAGCACTGAGCACCCTGAGCACTGAGCACTGAGCACCCAGCACCCTGAGTACTGAGCACCCAACACTCTGAGCACTGAGCACCCAGCACGCTGAGTACTGAGCCCTGAGCACCCAGCACCCTGATTACTGAGCACCTAGCACCCCGAGCACTGAGCACCCAGCAACCTGTGTACTGAGCATCGAGCACCCCGAGCACTGAGCAACCAGCACCCTGAGTACTGAGTACTGAGCACCCAGCACCCTGAGCACTGAGCACCCAGCACCCTGAGCACTGAGCACCCAGCACCCAGAGCACTGAGCACCGAGCACCCTGTGTACTGAGCACTGAGCACCCTGAGCACTGAGCACTGAGCACCCTGAGTACTGACCACTGAGCACCCTGAGCACTGAGCACCCAGCACCCCGAGCACTGAGCACCCAGCACCCCGAGCACTGAGCACCCAGCACCCCGAGCACTGAGCACCCAGCACCCGGAGCACTGAGCACCCAGCACCCCGAGCACTGAGCACCCAGCACCCCGAGCACCGAGCACCCTGAGTACTAAACACCGAGCACCCTGAGCACTGAGCATCCAGCACCCTGAGCACTGAGCACCCAGCACCCTGAGTACTGAGCACCCAGCACCCCGAGCACTGAGCACCCAGCACCCTGAGTACTGAGCACCCAGCACCCTGATCACTGAGCATCGAGCACCCTGATCACTGAGCACCCAGCAACCTGAGGACTGAGCACCCAGCACCCCGAGCACTGAGCTCCCAGCACCCTGAGCACTGAGCAAGCTGAGTACTGAGCACTGAGCACCCTGAGTACTGAGCACTGAGCACCCTGAGTACTGAGCACCCAGCACCCTGAGTACTGAGCACGCAGCACCCTGAGAACTGAGCACCGAGCACCCTGAGCACTGAGCACCCAGCACCCTGAGCACTGAGCACCCAGCACCCCGAGCAGTGAGCACCCAGCACCCTGAGCCCTGAGCACCCTGAGTACTGAGCACTGAGCACCCTGAGTACTGAGAACCCAGCACCCTGAGTAATGAGCACCCAGCACCCTGAGTACTGAGCACCCAGCACCCTGAGCAATGAGCACCCTGAGTACTGAGCAACCAGCACCCTGAGCAATGAGCACCCAGCACCCTGAGTACTGAGCAACCAGCACCCTGAGCACTGAGCACCCAGCACCCTGAGTACTGAGCATCCAGCACCCTGAGCACTGAGCACCCAGCTCCCTGAGTACTGAGCACTGAGCACCCAGCACCCCGAGCACTGAGCACCCAGCACCCTGTGTACTAAGCACTGAGTACCCAGCACCCCGAGCACTGAGCACCCAGCACCCTGAGCACTGAGCACCCTGAGTACTGAGCACTGAGCACCCTGCACCCTGCGTACTGAGCACCCAGCACCCTGAGCACTGAGCACCCTGAGTTCTGAGCACCGAGCACCCTGACCACTGAGCACCCAGCACGCTGAGTACTGAGCACTGAGCACCCTGAGCACTGAGCACCCAGCACCCTGAGTACTGAGCACCGAGCACGCTGAGTACTGAGCACCCAGCACTCTGAGCACTGAGCACCCAGCACCCTGAGCACTGAGCACTGAGCACCCCGAGTACTGAGCACCGAGCACCCCGAGCACTGAGCACCCAGCAACCTGAGTACTGAGCACCCAGCACCCTGAGCACTGAGCACCCAGCACCCTGAGTCCTGAGCACCGAGCACCCTGAGTACTGAGCACCCAGGACCCTGAGTACTGAGCACCCAGCACCCTGAGTACTGAGCACCCAGCATACTGAGCACCGAGCACGCAGCACCCTGAGTTCTGAGCACCCAGCACCCTGAGCACTGAGTACCCAGCACCCTGAGTACTGAGCACTGAGCACCCCGAGTACTGAGCACCGAGCACCCCAAGCACTGAGCACCCAGCACCCCGAGCACCGAGCACCCTGAGTACTGAGCACCCAGCACCCTGAGCACTGAGCACCCAGCACCCTGAGCACTGAGCACCCAACACCCTGAGCACTGAGCACCCTGCACCCTGAGTACTGGGCACCGAGCACGCCGAGCACTGATCACCCAGCACCCTGAGCACTGAGCACCCTTAGTACTGAGCACTGAGCACCCTGAGTACTGAGCACTGAGCACCCTGAGTACTGAGCACCCAGCACCCTGAGTACTGAGCACCCAGCACTCTGAGCAATGATCACCCTGAGTACTGAGCACCCAGCACCTTGAGCACTGAGCACCGAGCACGCCGTGCACTGGGCACCCAGCACCCGGAGTACTGAGCACCCAGCACCCTGAGTACAAAGCACCGAGCACCCTGAGTACTGAGCACCCAGCACCCCGAGCACTGAGCACCCAGCACCCCGAGCACTGAGCACCCAGCACCCCGAGCAATGAGCACCCAGCACCCTGAGTACTGAGCACCCAGCACCCTGAGTACTGAGCACCCAGCACCCGAGCACTGAGCACCCAGCACCCTGAGCACTGAGCACCCAGCACCCTGAGCACTGAGCACCCAGCACCCCGAGCACTGAGCACCAAGCACCCTGAGTACTGAGCACTGAGCACCCAGCACCCCGAGCACTGAGCACTCAGCACCCTGAGTACTGAGCACTGAGCACCCAGCATCCCAAGCACTGAGCACCCAGCACCCTGAGCACTGAGCACCCAGCACCCGAGTACTGAGCACCCAGCACAATGAGTACTGAGCACCCAGCTCCCTGAGTACTGAGCACCCAGCACCCCGAGTACTGAGCACCCAGCACCCTGAGTACTGAGCACTCAGCACCCTGAGCACTGAGGACCCAGCACCCTGAGTACTGAGCACCGAGCACCCTGAGTACTGAGCACCCAGCACCCTGAGTACTGAGCACCCAGCACACTGAGTACTGAGCACCCAGCACCCTGAGCACTGATCACCCAGCACCCTGAGTACTGAGCACCGAGTACCCTGAGTACTGAGCACCCAGCACCCCGAGCACTGAGCACTCAGCACCCTGAGTACTGAGCACTGAGCACCCAGCACCCCGAGCACTGAGCACCCAGCACCCTGTGTACTGAGCACTGAGTACCCAGTACCCCGAGCACTGAGAACCAGCACCCTGAGCAGTGAGCACCCAGCACCGCGAGTACTGAGCACACAGCACCCCGAGCACTGAGCAACCAGCACCCTGAGCACTGAGCACCGAGCACCCTGAGTACTGAGCACCGAGCACCCTGAGTACTGAGCACCCAGCACCCTGAGCACTGAGCACCCAGCACCCTGAGCACTGAGCACCCAGCACCCTGAGTACTGAGCACCCAGCACCCTGAGTACTGAACACCCAGCACCCTGAGCACTGAGCACTGAGCACCCAGCACCCTGAGCACTGAGCACTGAGCACCCAGCACCCTGAGCACTGAGCACCCAGCACCCCGAGCACTGAGCACCCAGCACCCTGAGCACCCAGCACCCTGAGCACTGAGCACCCTGAGCACTGAGCACTGAGCACCCAGCACCCTGAGTACTGAGCACCCAACACTCTGAGCACCGAGCACCCAGCACGCTGAGTACTGAGCCCTGAGCACCCAGCACCCTGAGTACTGAGCACCCAGCACCCCGAGCACTGAGCACCCAGCACCCTGTGTACTGAGCGTCGAGCACCCCGAGCACTGAGCAACCAGCACCCTGAGTACTGAGCACCCAGCACCCCGAGAATGAGCACCCAGCACCCCGAGCACTGAGCACCCAGCACCCTGAGCACTGAGCACCCAGCACCCTGAGTACTGAGCACCCAGCACCCCGAGCACTGAGCACCCAGCACCCCGAGCACTGAGCACCCAGCACCCCGAGCACTGAGCACCCAGCACCCTGAGCACTGAGCACCCAGCACCCTGAGCACTGAGCACCCAGCACCCCGAACACCGAGCACCCTGATTACTAAGCACCGAGCACCCTGAGCACTGAGCACCCAGCACCCTGAGCACTGAGCACCCAGCACCCTGAGTACTGAGCACCCAGCACCCTGAGCACTGAGCACCCAGCACCCTGAGTACTGAGCACCCAGCACCCTGATCACTGAGCACCGAGCACCCTGAGCACTGAGCACCCAGCACCCTGAGGACTGAGCACCCAGCACCCCGAGCACTGAGCACCCAGCACCCTGAGCACTGAGCACCCTGAGTACTGAGCAATGAGCACCCTGAGTACTCAGCACTGAGCACCCTGAGTACTGAGCACCCAGCACCCTGAGTACTGAGCACCCAGCACCCTGAGCCCTGAGCACCCTGAGTACTGAGCACTGAGCACCCTGAGTACTGAGCACTGAGCACCCTGAGTACTGAGCACCCAGCACCCTGAGTACTGAGCACCCAGCACCCTGAGTACTGAGCAACCAGCACCCTGAGCACTGAGTACCCAGCACCCTGAGTACTGAGCATCCAGCACCCGGAGCACTGAGCACCCAGCTCCCTGAGTACTGAGCACTGAGCACCCAGCACCCCGAGCACTGAGCACCCAGCACCCTGTGTACTGAGCACTGAGTACCCAGCACCCCGAGCACTGAGCACCCAGCACCCTGAGCACTGAGCACCCTGAGTACTGAGCACTGAGCACCCTGCACCCTGAGTACTGAGCACCCAGCACCCTGAGCAATGAGCACCCTGAGTACTGAGCACCGAGCACCCTGACCACTGAGCACCCTGCACGCTGAGTACTGAGCACTGAGCACCCTGAGCACTGAGCACCCAGCACCCTGAGTACTGAGCACCGAGCACCCTGAGTACTGAGCACCCAGCACTCTAAGCACTGAGCACCCAGCACCCTGAGCACTGAGCACCCAGCACCCCGAGCACTGAGCACCCAGCACCCCGAGCACTGAGCAAACAGCACCCCGAGCACTGAGCCTGAGCACCCTGAGTACTGAGCACCCAGCACCCCGAGTACTGAGCACCCAGCACCCTGAGCACTGTGCACCCAGCACCCTGAGCACTGAGCACCGAGAACCCTGAGTACTGAGCACGGAGCACCCTGAGTACTGAGCGCCCAGCACCCGGAGCACTGAGCACCCAGCACCCTGAGCACTGAGCACCCAGCACCCTGAGTACTGAGCACCCAGCACCCTGAGTACTGAACACCCAGCACCCCGAGCACTGAGCACCCAGCACCCTGAGCACTGAGCACCGAGCACCCTGAGTACTGAGCACCGAGCACCCTGAGTACTGAGCACCCAGCACCCTGAGCACTGAGCACCCAGCACCCTGAGCACTGAGCACCCAGCACCCTGAGTACTGAGCACCCAGCACCCTGAGTACTGAACACCCAGCACCCTGAGCACTGAGCACTGAGCACCCAGCACCCTGAGCACTGAGCACTGAGCACCCAGCACCCTGAGCACTGAGCACCCAGCACCCCGAGCACTGAGCACCCAGCACCCTGAGCACCCAGCACCCTGAGCACTGAGCACCCTGAGCACTGAGCACTGAGCACCCAGCACCCTGAGTACTGAGCACCCAACACTCTGAGCACCGAGCACCCAGCACGCTGAGTACTGAGCCCTGAGCACCCAGCACCCTGAGTACTGAGCACCCAGCACCCCGAGCACTGAGCACCCAGCACCCTGTGTACTGAGCGTCGAGCACCCCGAGCACTGAGCAACCAGCACCCTGAGTACTGAGCACCCAGCACCCCGAGAATGAGCACCCAGCACCCCGAGCACTGAGCACCCAGCACCCTGAGCACTGAGCACCCAGCACCCTGAGTACTGAGCACCCAGCACCCCGAGCACTGAGCACCCAGCACCCCGAGCACTGAGCACCCAGCACCCCGAGCACTGAGCACCCAGCACCCTGAGCACTGAGCACCCAGCACCCTGAGCACTGAGCACCCAGCACCCCGAACACCGAGCACCCTGATTACTAAGCACCGAGCACCCTGAGCACTGAGCACCCAGCACCCTGAGCACTGAGCACCCAGCACCCTGAGTACTGAGCACCCAGCACCCTGAGCACTGAGCACCCAGCACCCTGAGTACTGAGCACCCAGCACCCTGATCACTGAGCACCGAGCACCCTGAGCACTGAGCACCCAGCACCCTGAGGACTGAGCACCCAGCACCCCGAGCACTGAGCACCCAGCACCCTGAGCACTGAGCACCCTGAGTACTGAGCACTGAGCACCCTGAGTACTCAGCACTGAGCACCCTGAGTACTGAGCACCCAGCACCCTGAGTACTGAGCACCCAGCACCCTGAGCACTGAGCACCCTGAGTACTGAGCACTGAGCACCCTGAGTACTCAGCACTGAGCACCCTGAGTACTGAGCACCCAGCACCCTGAGCACTGAGCACCCAGCACCCTGAGCACTGAGCACCCAGCACCCCGAGCAGTGAGCACCCAGCACCCTGAGCCCTGAGCACCCTGAGTACTGAGCACTGAGCACCCTGAGTACTGAGCACTGAGCACCCTGAGTACTGAGCACCCAGCACCCTGAGTACTGAGCACCCAGCACCCTGAGTACTGAGCAACCAGCACCCTGAGCACTGAGTACCCAGCACCCTGAGTACTGAGCATCCAGCACCCGGAGCACTGAGCACCCAGCTCCCTGAGTACTGAGCACTGAGCACCCAGCACCCCGAGCACTGAGCACCCAGCACCCTGTGTACTGAGCACTGAGTACCCAGCACCCCGAGCACTGAGCACCCAGCACCCTGAGCACTGAGCACCCTGAGTACTGAGCACTGAGCACCCTGCACCCTGAGTACTGAGCACCCAGCACCCTGAGCAATGAGCACCCTGAGTACTGAGCACCGAGCACCCTGACCACTGAGCACCCTGCACGCTGAGTACTGAGCACTGAGCACCCTGAGCACTGAGCACCCAGCACCCTGAGTACTGAGCACCGAGCACCCTGAGTACTGAGCACCCAGCACTCTAAGCACTGAGCACCCAGCACCCTGAGCACTGAGCACCCAGCACCCCGAGCACTGAGCACCCAGCACCCCGAGCACTGAGCAAACAGCACCCCGAGCACTGAGCCTGAGCACCCTGAGTACTGAGCACTGAGCACCGTGAGTACTGAGTACCGAGCACCCTGAGTACTGAGCACCCAGCACCCTGAGCACTGAGCACCCAGCACAACGAGTACTGAGCACCCAGCACCCTGATTACTGAGCACCAAGCACCCCGAGCACTGAGCACCGAGCACCCCGAGCACTGAGCACCCAGCATCCCGAGCACTGAGCACCCAGCACCCTGCCTACTAAGCACCCAGCACCCTGAGTACTGAGCACCCAGCACCCCGAGCACTGAGCACCCAGCACCCTGAGTACTGAGCACTCAGCACCCTGAGCACTGAGCACCCAGCACCCTGAGTACTGAGCACCCAGCACCCTGAGTACTGAACACCCAGCACCCCGCGCACTGAGCACCCAGCACCCTGAGCACTGAGCAACGAGCACCCTGAGTACTGAGAACCCAGCACTCTGAGTACAGAGCACCCAGCACCCTGAGCACTGAGCACCCAGCACCCTGAGCACTGAGCACCCAGCACCCTGAGCACTGAGCACCCAGCACCCTGAGCACTGAGCACCCAGCAAACTGAGCACTGAGCACCCAGCACCCCGAGCACTGAGCACCCAGCACCCTGAGCACTGAGCACCCTGAGTACTGAGCACTGAGCACCCTGCACCCTGAGTACTGAGCACCCAGCACCCTGAGCAATGAGCACCCTGAGTACTGAGCACCGAGCACCCTGACCACTGAGCACCCTGCACGCTGAGTACTGAGCACTGAGCACCCTGAGCACTGAGCACCCAGCACCCTGAGTACTGAGCACCGAGCACCCTGAGTACTGAGCACCCAGCACTCTAAGCACTGAGCACCCAGCACCCTGAGCACTGAGCACCCAGCACCCCGAGCACTGAGCACCCAGCACCCCGAGCACTGAGCAAACAGCACCCCGAGCACTGAGCCTGAGCACCCTGAGTACTGAGCACCCAGCAAACCGAGTACTGAGCACCCAGCACCCTGAGCACTGTGCACCCAGCACCCTGAGCACTGAGCACCGAGAACCCTGAGTACTGAGCACGGAGCACCCTGAGTACTGAGCGCCCAGCACCCTGAGCACTGAGCACCCAGCACCCTGAGCACTGAGCACCCAGCACCCTGAGTACTGAGCACCCAGCACCCTGAGTACTGAACACCCAGCACCCCGAGCACTGAGCACCCAGCACCCTGAGCACTGAGCACCGAGCACCCTGAGTACTGAGCACCGAGCACCCTGAGTACTGAGCACCCAGCACCCTGAGCACTGAGCACCCAGCACCCTGAGCACTGAGCACCCAGCACCCTGAGTACTGAGCACCCAGCACCCTGAGTACTGAACACCCAGCACCCTGAGCACTGAGCACTGAGCACCCAGCACCCTGAGCACTGAGCACTGAGCACCCAGCACCCTGAGCACTGAGCACCCAGCACCCCGAGCACTGAGCACCCAGCACCCTGAGCACCCAGCACCCTGAGCACTGAGCACCCTGAGCACTGAGCACTGAGCACCCAGCACCCTGAGTACTGAGCACCCAACACTCTGAGCACCGAGCACCCAGCACGCTGAGTACTGAGCCCTGAGCACCCAGCACCCTGAGTACTGAGCACCCAGCACCCCGAGCACTGAGCACCCAGCACCCTGTGTACTGAGCGTCGAGCACCCCGAGCACTGAGCAACCAGCACCCTGAGTACTGAGCACCCAGCACCCCGAGAATGAGCACCCAGCACCCCGAGCACTGAGCACCCAGCACCCTGAGCACTGAGCACCCAGCACCCTGAGTACTGAGCACCCAGCACCCCGAGCACTGAGCACCCAGCACCCCGAGCACTGAGCACCCAGCACCCCGAGCACTGAGCACCCAGCACCCTGAGCACTGAGCACCCAGCACCCTGAGCACTGAGCACCCAGCACCCCGAACACCGAGCACCCTGATTACTAAGCACCGAGCACCCTGAGCACTGAGCACCCAGCACCCTGAGCACTGAGCACCCAGCACCCTGAGCACTGAGCACCCAGCACCCTGAGCACTGAGCACCCAGCACCCTGAGTACTGAGCACCCAGCAACCTGATCACTGAGCACCGAGCACCCTGAGCACTGAGCACCCAGCACCCTGAGGACTGAGCACCCAGCACCCCGAGCACTGAGCACCCAGCACCCTGAGCACTGAGCACCCTGAGTACTGAGCACTGAGCACCCTGAGTACTCAGCACTGAGCACCCTGAGTACTGAGCACCCAGCACCCTGAGTACTGAGCACCCAGCACCCTGAGCACTGAGCACCCTGAGTACTGAGCACTGAGCACCCTGAGTACTCAGCACTGAGCACCCTGAGTACTGAGCACCCAGCACCCTGAGCACTGAGCACCCAGCACCCTGAGCACTGAGCACCCAGCACCCCGAGCAGTGAGCACCCAGCACCCTGAGCCCTGAGCACCCTGAGTACTGAGCACTGAGCACCCTGAGTACTGAGCACTGAGCACCCTGAGTACTGAGCACCCAGCACCCTGAGTACTGAGCACCCAGCACCCTGAGTACTGAGCAACCAGCACCCTGAGCACTGAGTACCCAGCACCCTGAGTACTGAGCATCCAGCACCCGGAGCACTGAGCACCCAGCTCCCTGAGTACTGAGCACTGAGCACCCAGCACCCTGTGTACTGAGCACTGAGTACCCAGCACCCCGAGCACTGAGCACCCAGCACCCTGAGCACTGAGCACCCTGAGTACTGAGCACTGAGCACCCTGCACCCTGAGTACTGAGCACCCAGCACCCTGAGCAATGAGCACCCTGAGTACTGAGCACCGAGCACCCTGACCACTGAGCACCCTGCACGCTGAGTACTGAGCACTGAGCACCCTGAGCACTGAGCACCCAGCACCCTGAGTACTGAGCACCGAGCACCCTGAGTACTGAGCACCCAGCACTCTAAGCACTGAGCACCCAGCACCCTGAGCACTGAGCACCCAGCACCCCGAGCACTGAGCACCCAGCACCCCGAGCACTGAGCAAACAGCACCCTGAGCACTGAGCCTGAGCACCCTGAGTACTGAGCACTGAGCACCGTGAGTACTGAGTACCGAGCACCCTGAGTACTGAGCACCCAGCACCCTGAGCACTGAGCACCCAGCACAACGAGTACTGAGCACCCAGCACCCTGATTACTGAGCACCAAGCACCCCGAGCACTGAGCACCGAGCACCGCGAGCACTGAGCACCCAGCATCCCGAGCACTGAGCACCCAGCACCCTGCGTACTAAGCACCCAGCACCCTGAGTACTGAGCACCCAGCACCCCGAGCACTGAGCACCCAGCACCCTGAGTACTGAGCACTCAGCACCCTGAGCACTGAGCACCCAGCACCCTGAGTACTGAGCACCCAGCACCCTGAGTACTGAACACCCAGCACCCCGCGCACTGAGCACCCAGCACCCTGAGCACTGAGCAACGAGCACCCTGAGTACTGAGAACCCAGCACTCTGAGTACAGAGCACCCAGCACCCTGAGCACTGAGCACCCAGCACCCTGAGCACTGAGCACCCAGCACCCTGAGTACTGAGCACCCAGCACCATGAGTACTGAACACCCAGCACCCTGAGCACTGAGCACTGAGCACCCAGCACCCTGAGCACTAAGCACTGAGCACCCAGCACCCTGAGCACTGAGCACCCAGCACCCCGAGCACTGAGCATACAGCACCCTGAGCACCCAGCACCCTGAGCACTGAGCAACCTGAGCACTGAGCACTGAGCACCCAGCACCCTGAGTACTGAGCACCCAACACTCTTAGCACTGAGCACCCAGCACGCTGAGTACTGAGCCCTGAGCACCCAGCACCCTGAGTACTGAGCACCCAGCACCCCGAGCACTGAGCACCCAGCAACCTGTGTACTGAGCATCGAGCACCCCGAGCACTGAGCACCCAGCACCCTGAGTACTGAGCACCCAACACTCTTAGCACTGAGCACCCAGCACGCTGAGTACTGAGCCCTGAGCACCCAGCACCCTGAGTACTGAGCACCCAGCACCCCGAGCACTGAGCACCCAGCAACCTGTGTACTGAGCATCGAGCACCCCGAGCACTGAGCAACCAGCACCCTGAGTACTGAGCACCCAGCACCCTGAGCACTGAGCACCCAGCACCCTGAGCACTGAGCACCCAGCACCCAGAGCACTGAGCACTGAGCACCCTGTGTACTGAGCACTGAGCACACTGAGCACTGAGCACTGAGCACCCTGAGTACTGAGCACTGAGCACCCTGAGCACTGAGCACCCAGCACCCCGAGCACTGAGCACCCAGCACCCCGAGCACTGAGCACCCAGCACCCCGAGCACTGAGCACCCAGCACCACGAGCACTGAGCACCCAGCACCCCGAGCACTGAGCACCCAGCACCCCGAGCACCGAGCACCCTGAGTACTAAGCACCGAGCACCCTGAGCACTGTGCATCCAGCACCCTGAGTACTGAGCACCCAGCACACTGAGTACTGAGCACCCAGCACCCCGAGCACTGAGCACCCAGCACCCTGAGTACTGAGCACCCAGCACCCTGATCACTGAGCATCGAGCACCCTGACCACTGAGCACCCAGCAACCTGAGGACTGAGCACCCAGCACCCCGAGCACTGAGCTCCCAGCACCCTGAGCACTGAGCACCCTGAGTACTGAGCACTGAGCACCCTGAGTACTGAGCACCCAGCACCCCGAGCACTGAGCACCCAGCACCCTGAGCACTGAGCACCGAGCACCCTGAGTACTGAGCACCGAGCACCCTGAGTACTGAGCACCCAGCACCCTGAGCACTGAGCACCCAGCACCCTGAGCACTGAGCACCCAGCACCCTGAGTACTGAGCACCCAGCACCCTGAGTACTGAACACCCAGCACCCTGAGCACTGAGCACTGAGCACCCAGCACCCTGAGCACTGAGCACTGAGCACCCAGCACCCTGAGCACTGAGCACCCAGCACCCCGAGCACTGAGCACCCAGCACCCTGAGCACCCAGCACCCTGAGCACTGAGCACCCTGAGCACTGAGCACTGAGCACCCAGCACCCTGAGTACTGAGCACCCAACACTCTGAGCACCGAGCACCCAGCACGCTGAGTACTGAGCCCTGAGCACCCAGCACCCTGAGTACTGAGCACCCAGCACCCCGAGCACTGAGCACCCAGCACCCTGTGTACTGAGCGTCGAGCACCCCGAGCACTGAGCAACCAGCACCCTGAGTACTGAGCACCCAGCACCCCGAGAATGAGCACCCAGCACCCCGAGCACTGAGCACCCAGCACCCTGAGCACTGAGCACCCAGCACCCTGAGTACTGAGCACCCAGCACCCCGAGCACTGAGCACCCAGCACCCCGAGCACTGAGCACCCAGCACCCCGAGCACTGAGCACCCAGCACCCTGAGCACTGAGCACCCAGCACCCTGAGCACTGAGCACCCAGCACCCCGAACACCGAGCACCCTGATTACTAAGCACCGAGCACCCTGAGCACTGAGCACCCAGCACCCTGAGCACTGAGCACCCAGCACCCTGAGCACTGAGCACCCAGCACCCTGAGCACTGAGCACCCAGCACCCTGAGTACTGAGCACCCAGCAACCTGATCACTGAGCACCGAGCACCCTGAGCACTGAGCACCCAGCACCCTGAGGACTGAGCACCCAGCACCCCGAGCACTGAGCACCCAGCACCCTGAGCACTGAGCACCCTGAGTACTGAGCACTGAGCACCCTGAGTACTCAGCACTGAGCACCCTGAGTACTGAGCACCCAGCACCCTGAGTACTGAGCACCCAGCACCCTGAGCACTGAGCACCCTGAGTACTGAGCACTGAGCACCCTGAGTACTCAGCACTGAGCACCCTGAGTACTGAGCACCCAGCACCCTGAGCACTGAGCACCCAGCACCCTGAGCACTGAGCACCCAGCACCCCGAGCAGTGAGCACCCAGCACCCTGAGCCCTGAGCACCCTGAGTACTGAGCACTGAGCACCCTGAGTACTGAGCACTGAGCACCCTGAGTACTGAGCACCCAGCACCCTGAGTACTGAGCACCCAGCACCCTGAGTACTGAGCAACCAGCACCCTGAGCACTGAGTACCCAGCACCCTGAGTACTGAGCATCCAGCACCCGGAGCACTGAGCACCCAGCTCCCTGAGTACTGAGCACTGAGCACCCAGCACCCTGTGTACTGAGCACTGAGTACCCAGCACCCCGAGCACTGAGCACCCAGCACCCTGAGCACTGAGCACCCTGAGTACTGAGCACTGAGCACCCTGCACCCTGAGTACTGAGCACCCAGCACCCTGAGCAATGAGCACCCTGAGTACTGAGCACCGAGCACCCTGACCACTGAGCACCCTGCACGCTGAGTACTGAGCACTGAGCACCCTGAGCACTGAGCACCCAGCACCCTGAGTACTGAGCACCGAGCACCCTGAGTACTGAGCACCCAGCACTCTAAGCACTGAGCACCCAGCACCCTGAGCACTGAGCACCCAGCACCCCGAGCACTGAGCACCCAGCACCCCGAGCACTGAGCAAACAGCACCCTGAGCACTGAGCCTGAGCACCCTGAGTACTGAGCACTGAGCACCGTGAGTACTGAGTACCGAGCACCCTGAGTACTGAGCACCCAGCACCCTGAGCACTGAGCACCCAGCACAACGAGTACTGAGCACCCAGCACCCTGATTACTGAGCACCAAGCACCCCGAGCACTGAGCACCGAGCACCGCGAGCACTGAGCACCCAGCATCCCGAGCACTGAGCACCCAGCACCCTGCGTACTAAGCACCCAGCACCCTGAGTACTGAGCACCCAGCACCCCGAGCACTGAGCACCCAGCACCCTGAGTACTGAGCACTCAGCACCCTGAGCACTGAGCACCCAGCACCCTGAGTACTGAGCACCCAGCACCCTGAGTACTGAACACCCAGCACCCCGCGCACTGAGCACCCAGCACCCTGAGCACTGAGCAACGAGCACCCTGAGTACTGAGAACCCAGCACTCTGAGTACAGAGCACCCAGCACCCTGAGCACTGAGCACCCAGCACCCTGAGCACTGAGCACCCAGCACCCTGAGTACTGAGCACCCAGCACCATGAGTACTGAACACCCAGCACCCTGAGCACTGAGCACTGAGCACCCAGCACCCTGAGCACTAAGCACTGAGCACCCAGCACCCTGAGCACTGAGCACCCAGCACCCCGAGCACTGAGCATACAGCACCCTGAGCACCCAGCACCCTGAGCACTGAGCAACCTGAGCACTGAGCACTGAGCACCCAGCACCCTGAGTACTGAGCACCCAACACTCTTAGCACTGAGCACCCAGCACGCTGAGTACTGAGCCCTGAGCACCCAGCACCCTGAGTACTGAGCACCCAGCACCCCGAGCACTGAGCACCCAGCAACCTGTGTACTGAGCATCGAGCACCCCGAGCACTGAGCACCCAGCACCCTGAGTACTGAGCACCCAACACTCTTAGCACTGAGCACCCAGCACGCTGAGTACTGAGCCCTGAGCACCCAGCACCCTGAGTACTGAGCACCCAGCACCCCGAGCACTGAGCACCCAGCAACCTGTGTACTGAGCATCGAGCACCCCGAGCACTGAGCAACCAGCACCCTGAGTACTGAGCACCCAGCACCCTGAGCACTGAGCACCCAGCACCCTGAGCACTGAGCACCCAGCACCCAGAGCACTGAGCACTGAGCACCCTGTGTACTGAGCACTGAGCACACTGAGCACTGAGCACTGAGCACCCTGAGTACTGAGCACTGAGCACCCTGAGCACTGAGCACCCAGCACCCCGAGCACTGAGCACCCAGCACCCCGAGCACTGAGCACCCAGCACCCCGAGCACTGAGCACCCAGCACCACGAGCACTGAGCACCCAGCACCCCGAGCACTGAGCACCCAGCACCCCGAGCACCGAGCACCCTGAGTACTAAGCACCGAGCACCCTGAGCACTGTGCATCCAGCACCCTGAGTACTGAGCACCCAGCACACTGAGTACTGAGCACCCAGCACCCCGAGCACTGAGCACCCAGCACCCTGAGTACTGAGCACCCAGCACCCTGATCACTGAGCATCGAGCACCCTGACCACTGAGCACCCAGCAACCTGAGGACTGAGCACCCAGCACCCCGAGCACTGAGCTCCCAGCACCCTGAGCACTGAGCACCCTGAGTACTGAGCACTGAGCACCCTGAGTACTGAGCACTGAGCACCCTGAGTACTGAGCACCCAGCACCCTGAGTACTGAGCACCCAGCACCCTGAGAACTGAGCACCGAGCACCCTGAGCACTGAGCACCCAGCACCCTGAGCACTGAGCACCCAGCACCCCGAGCAGTGAGCACCCAGAACCCTGAGCCCTGAGCACCCTGAGTACTGAGCACTGAGCACCCTGAGTACTGAGCACCCAGCACCCTGAGTACTGAGCACCCAGCACCCTGAGTACTGAGCACCCAGCACCCTGAGCAATGAGCACCCTGAGTACTGAGCACCCAGCACCCTGAGCAATGAGCACCCAGCACCCTGAGTACTGAGCAACCAGCACCCTGAGCACTGAGCACCCAGCACCCTGAGTACTGAGCATCCAGCACCCTGAGCACTGAGCACCCAGCTCCCTGAGTACTGAGCACTGAGCACCCAGCACCCCGAGCACTGAGCACCCAGCACCCTGTTTACTGAGCACTGAGTACCCAGCACCCCGAGCACTGAGCACCCAGCACCCTGAGCACTGAGCACCCTGATTACTGAGCACTGAGCACCCTGCACCCTGAGTACTGAGCACCCAGCACCCTGAGCACTGAGCACCCTGAGTACTGAGCACCGAGCACCCTGACCACTGAGCACCCTGCACGCTGAGTACTGAGCACTGAGCACCCTGAGCACTGAGCACCCAGCACCCTGAGTACTGAGCACCGAGCACCCTGAGTACTGAGCACCCAGCACTCTAAGCACTGAGCACCCAGCACCCTGAGCACTGAGCACCCAGCACCCCGAGCACTGAGCACCCAGCACCCCGAGCACTGAGCAAACAGCACCCCGAGCACTGAGCCTGAGCACCCTGCGTACTAAGCACCCAGCACCCTGAGTACTGAGCACCCAGCACCCCGAGCACTGAGCACCCAGCACCCTGAGTACTGAGCACTCAGCACCCTGAGCACTGAGCACCCAGCACCCTGAGTACTGAGCACCCAGCACCCTGAGTACTGAACACCCAGCACCCCGCGCACTGAGCACCCAGCACCCTGAGCACTGAGCAACGAGCACCCTGAGTACTGAGAACCCAGCACTCTGAGTACAGAGCACCCAGCACCCTGAGCACTGAGCACCCAGCACCCTGAGCACTGAGCACCCAGCACCCTGAGTACTGAGCACCCAGCACCATGAGTACTGAACACCCAGCACCCTGAGCACTGAGCACTGAGCACCCAGCACCCTGAGCACTAAGCACTGAGCACCCAGCACCCTGAGCACTGAGCACCCAGCACCCCGAGCACTGAGCACCCAGCACCCTGAGCACCCAGCACCCTGAGCACTGAGCACCCTGAGCACTGAGCACTGAGCACCCAGCACCCTGAGTACTGAGCACCCAACACTCTGAGCACTGAGCACCCAGCACGCTGAGTACTGAGCCCTGAGCACCCAGCACCCTGAGTATTGAGCACCTAGCACCCCGAGCACTGAGCACCCAGCAACCTGTGTACTGAGCATCGAGCACCCCGAGCACTGAGCAACCAGCACCCTGAGTACTGAGCACCCAGCACCCTGAGCACTGAGCACCCAGCACCCTGAGCACTGAGCACCCAGCACCCAGAGCACTGAGCACTGAGCACCCTGTGTACTGAGCATTGAGCACACTGAGCACTGAGCACTGAGCACCCTGAGTACTGAGCACTGAGCACCCTGAGCACTGAGCACCCAGCACCCCGAGCACTGAGCACCCAGCACCCCAAGCACTGAGCACCCAGCACCCCGAGCACTGAGCACCCAGCACCCCGAGCACTGAGCACCCAGCACCCCGAGCACCGAGCACCCTGAGTACTAAGCACCGAGCACCCTGAGCACTGTGCATCCAGCACCCTGAGCACTGAGCACCCAGCACACTGAGTACTGAGCACCCAGCACCCCGAGCACTGAGCACCCAGCACCCTGAGTACTGAGCACCCAGCACCCTGATCACTGAGCATCGAGCACCCTGACCACTGAGCACCCAGCAACCTGAGGACTGAGCACCCAGCACCCCGAGCACTGAGCTCCCAGCACCCTGAGCACTGAGCACCCTGAGTACTGAGCACTGAGCAACCTGAGTACTGAGCACTGAGCACCCTGAGTACTGAGCACCCAGCACCCTGAGTACTGAGCACCCAGCACCCTGAGAACTGAGCACCGAGCACCCTGAGCACTGAGCACCCAGCACCCTGAGCACTGAGCACCCAGCACCCCGAGCAGTGAGCACCCAGAACCCTGAGCCCTGAGCACTCTGAGTACTGAGCACTGAGCACCCTGAGTACTGAGCACCCAGCACCCTGAGTACTGAGCACCCAGCACCCTGAGTACTGAGCACCCAGCACCCTGAGCAATGAGCACCCTGAGTACTGAGCACACAGCACCCTGAGCAATGAGCACCCAGCACCCTGAGTACTGAGCAACCAGCACCCTGAGCACTGAGCACCCAGCACCCTGAGTACTGAGCATCCAGCACCCTGAGCACTGAGCACCCAGCTCCCTGAGTACTGAGCACTGAGCACCCAGCACCCCGAGCACTGAGCACCCAGCACCCTGTTTACTGAGCACTGAGTACCCAGCACCCCGAGCACTGAGCACCCAGCACCCTGAGCACTGAGCACCCTGATTACTGAGCACTGAGCACCCTGCACCCTGAGTACTGAGCACCCAGCACCCTGAGCACTGAGCACCCTGAGTACTGAGCACCGAGCACCCTGACCACTGAGCACCCAGCACGCTGAGTACTGAGCACTGAGCACCCTGAGCACTGAGCACCCAGCACCCTGAGTACTGAGCACCGAGCACCCTGAGTACTGAGCACCCAGCACTCTGAGCACTGAGCACCCAGCACCCTGAGCACTGAGCACTGAGCACCCCGAGTACTGAGCACCGAGCACCCCGAGCACTGAGCACCCAGCACCCTGAGTACTGAGCACCCAGGACCCTGAGTACTGAGCACCCAGCACCCTGAGTACTGAGCACCCAGCATACTGAGCACCGAGCACGCAGCACCCTGAGTACTGAGCACCCAGCACCCTGAGCACTGAGCACAAAGCACCCTGAGTACTGAGCACTGAGCACCCCGAGTACTGAGCACCGAGCACCCCGAGCACTGAGCACCCAGCACCCCGAGCACCGAGCACCCTGAGTACTGAGCACCCAGCACCCTGAGCACTGAGCACCCAGCACCCTGTGCACTGAGCACCCAGCACCCTGAGCACTGAGCACCCTGCACCCTGAGTACTGGGCACCGAGCACCCCGAGCACTGATCACCCAGCACCCTGAGCACTGAGCACCCTTAGTACTGAGCACTGAGCACCCTGAGTACTGAGCACTGAGCACCCTGAGTACTGAGCACCCAGCACCCTGAGTACTGAGCACCCAGCACTCTGAGCAATGATCACCCTAAGTACTGAGCACCCAGCACCTTGAGCACTGAGCACCCAGCACCCCGAGCACTGAGCACCCAGCACCCTGAGTACTGAGCACCCAGCACCCTGAGTACTGAGCACCCAGCACCCCGAGCACTGAGCACCCAGCACCCTGAGCACTGAGCACACAGCACCCTGAGCACTGAGCACCCAGCAAACCGAGCACTGAGCACCAAGCACCCTGAGTACTGAGCACTGAGCACCCAGCACCCCGAGCACTGAGCACTCAGCACCCTGAGTCCTGAGCACTGAGCACCCAGCACCCCGAGCACTGAGTACCCAGCACCCTGAGCACTGAGCACCCAGCACCCGAGTACTGAGCACCCAGCACAATGAGTACTGAGCACCCAGCTCCCTGAGTACTGAGCACCCAGCACCCCGAGTACTGAGCACCCAGCACCCTGAGTACTGAGCACTCAGCACCCTGAGCACTGAGGACCCAGCACCCTGAGTACTGAGCACCGAGCACCCTGAGTACTGAGCACCCAGCACCCTGAGTACTGAGCACCCAGCACACTGAGTAATGAGCACCCAGCACCCTGAGCACTGATCACCCAGCACACTGAGTACTGAGCACCGAGTACCCTGAGTACTGAGCACCCAGCACCCCGAGCACTGAGCACTCAGCACCCTGAGTACTGAGCACTGAGCACCCAGCACCCCGAGCACTGAGCACCCAACACCCTGTCTACTGAGCACTGAGTACCCAGTACCCCGAGCACTGAGAACCAGCACCCTGAGCAGTGAGCACCCAGCACCGCGAGTACTGAGCACACAGCACCCCGAGCACTGAGCAACCAGCACCCTGAGCACTGAGCACCCAGCACGCTGAGTACTGAGCACCCAGCACCCCGAGTACTGAGCACCCAGCACCCTGAGCACTGTGCACCCAGCACCCTGAGCACTGAGCACCGAGAACCCTGAGTACTGAGCACGGAGCACCCTGAGTACTGAGCGCCCAGCACCCTGAGCACTGAGCACCCAGCACCCTGAACACTGAGCACCCAGCACCCTGAGTACTGAGCACCCAGCACCCTGAGTACTGAACACCCAGCACCCCGAGCACTGAGCACCCAGCACCCTGAGCACTGAGCACCGAGCACCCTGAGTACTGAGCACCGAGCACCCTGAGTACTGAGCACCCAGCACCCTGAGCACTGAGCACCCAGCACCCTGAGCACTGAGCACCCAGCACCCTGAGTACTGAGCACCCAGCACCCTGAGTACTGAACACCCAGCACCCTGAGCACTGAGCACTGAGCACCCAGCACCCTGAGCACTGAGCACTGAGCACCCAGCACCCTGAGCACTGAGCACCCAGCACCCCGAGCACTGAGCACCCAGCACCCTGAGCACCCAGCACCCTGAGCACTGAGCACCCTGAGCACTGAGCACTGAGCACCCAGCACCCTGAGTACTGAGCACCCAACACTCTGAGCACTGAGCACCCAGCACGCTGAGTACTGAGCCCTGAGCACCCAGCACCCTGAGTACTGAGCACCCAGCACCCCGAGCACTGAGCACCCAGCACCCTGCGTACTAAGCACCCAGCACCCTGAGTACTGAGCACCCAGCACCCCGAGCACTGAGCACCCAGCACCCTGAGTACTGAGCATTCAGCACCCTGAGCACTGAGCACCCAGCACCCTGAGTACTGAGCACCCAGCACCCTGAGTACTGAACACCCAGCACCCCGCGCACTGAGCACCCAGCACCCTGAGCACTGAGCAACGAGCACCCTGAGTACTGAGAACCCAGCACTCTGAGTACAGAGCACCCAGCACCCTAAGCACTGAGCACCCAGCACCCTGAGCACTGAGCACCCAGCACCCTGAGTACTGAGCACCCAGCACCATGAGTACTGAACACCCAGCACCCTGAGCACTGAGCACTGAGCACCCAGCACCCTGAGCACTAAGCACTGAGCACCCAGCACCCTGAGCACTGAGCACCCAGCACCCCGAGCACTGAGCACCCAGCACCCTGAGCACCCAGCACCCTGAGCACTGAGCACCCTGAGCACTGAGCACTGAGCACCCAGCACCCTGAGTACTGAGCACCCAACACTCTGAGCACTGAGCACCCAGCACGCTGAGTACTGAGCCCTGAGCACCCAGCACCCTGAGTATTGAGCACCTAGCACCCCGAGCACTGAGCACCCAGCAACCTGTGTACTGAGCATCGAGCACCCCGAGCACTGAGCAACCAGCACCCTGAGTACTGAGCACCCAGCACCCTGAGCACTGAGCACCCAGCACCCAGAGCACTGAGCACTGAGCACCCTGTGTACTGAGCATTGAGCACACTGAGCACTGAGCACTGAGCACCCTGAGTAGTGAGCACTGAGCACCCTGAGCACTGAGCACCCACCACCCCGAGCACTGAGCACCCAGCACCCCGAGCACTGAGCACCCAGCACCCCGAGCACTGAGCACCCAGCACCCCGAGCACTGAGCACCCAGCACCCCGAGCACCGAGCACCCTGAGTACTAAGCACCGAGCACCCTGAGCACTGTGCATCCAGCACCCTGAGCACTGAGCACCCAGCACACTGAGTACTGAGCACCCAGCACCCCGAGCACTGAGCACCCAGCACCCTGAGTACTGAGCACCCAGCACCCTGATCACTGAGCATCGAGCACCCTGACCACTGAGCACCCAGCAACCTGAGGACTGAGCACCCAGCACCCCGAGCACTGAGCTCCCAGCACCCTGAGCACTGAGCAACCTGAGTACTGAGCACTGAGCACCCTGAGTACTGAGCACTGAGCACCCTGAGTACTGAGCACCCAGCACCCTGAGTACTGAGCACCCAGCACCCTGAGAACTGAGCACCGAGCACCCTGAGCACTGAGCACCCAGCACCCTGAGCACTGAGCACCCAGCACCCCGAGCAGTGAGCACCCAGAACCCTGAGCCCTGAGCACTCTGAGTACTGAGCACTGAGCACCCTGAGTACTGAGCACCCAGCACCCTGAGTACTGAGCACCCAGCACCCTGAGTACTGAGCACCCAGCACCCTGAGCAATGAGCACCCTGAGTACTGAGCACACAGCACCCTGAGCAATGAGCACCCAGCACCCTGAGTACTGAGCAACCAGCACCCTGAGCACTGAGCACCCAGCACCCTGAGTACTGAGCATCCAGCACCCTGAGCACTGAGCACCCAGCTCCCTGAGTACTGAGCACTGAGCACCCAGCACCCCGAGCACTGAGCACCCAGCACCCTGTTTACTGAGCACTGAGTACCCAGCACCCCGAGCACTGAGCACCCAGCACCCTGAGCACTGAGCACCCTGATTACTGAGCACTGAGCACCCTGCACCCTGAGTACTGAGCACCCAGCACCCTGAGCACTGAGCACCCTGAGTACTGAGCACCGAGCACCCTGACCACTGAGCACCCAGCACGCTGAGTACTGAGCACTGAGCACCCTGAGCACTGAGCACCCAGCACCCTGAGTACTGAGCACCGAGCACCCTGAGTACTGAGCACCCAGCACTCTGAGCACTGAGCACCCAGCACCCTGAGCACTGAGCACTGAGCACCCCGAGTACTGAGCACCGAGCACCCCGAGCACTGAGCACCCAGCACCCTGAGTACTGAGCACCCAGGACCCTGAGTACTGAGCACCCAGCACCCTGAGTACTGAGCACCCAGCATACTGAGCACCGAGCACGCAGCACCCTGAGTACTGAGCACCCAGCACCCTGAGCACTGAGCACAAAGCACCCTGAGTACTGAGCACTGAGCACCCCGAGTACTGAGCACCGAGCACCCCGAGCACTGAGCACCCAGCACCCTGAGCACCGAGCACCCTGAGTACTGAGCACCCAGCACCCTGAGCACTGAGCACCCAGCACCCTGAGCACTGAGCACCCAGCACCCTGAGCACTGAGCACCCTGCACCCTGAGTACTGGGCACCGAGCACCCCGAGCACTGATCACCCAGCACCCTGAGCACTGAGCACCCTTAGTACTGAGCACTGAGCACCCTGAGTACTGAGCACTGAGCACCCTGAGTACTGAGCACCCAGCACCCTGAGTACTGAGCACCCAGCACTCTGAGCAATGATCACCCTAAGTACTGAGCACCCAGCACCTTGAGCACTGAGCACCCAGCACCCCGAGCACTGAGCACCCAGCACCCTGAGTACTGAGCACCCAGCACCCTGAGTACTGAGCACCCAGCACCCCGAGCACTGAGCACCCAGCACCCTGAGCACTGAGCACACAGCACCCTGAGCACTGAGCACCCAGCAAACCGAGCACTGAGCACCAAGCACCCTGAGTACTGAGCACTGAGCACCCAGCACCCCGAGCACTGAGCACTCAGCACCCTGAGTACTGAGCACTGAGCACCCAGCACCCCGAGCACTGAGTACCCAGCACCCTGAGCACTGAGCACCCAGCACCCGAGTACTGAGGACCCAGCACAATGAGTACTGAGCACCCAGCTCCCTGAGTACTGAGCACCCAGCACCCCGAGTACTGAGCACCCAGCACCCTGAGTACTGAGCACTCAGCACCCTGAGCACTGAGGACCCAGCACCCTGAGTACTGAGCACCGAGCACCCTGAGTACTGAGCACCCAGCACCCTGAGTACTGAGCACCCAGCACACTGAGTAATGA
Source organism: Microtus oregoni (assembly GCF_018167655.1). NCBI lineage: Eukaryota > Metazoa > Chordata > Mammalia > Rodentia > Cricetidae > Microtus > Microtus oregoni. Next base: position 143,409 of record NW_024544009.1, read on the forward strand.
GCACCCAGCACCCTGAGCACTGATCACCCAGCACACTGAGTACTGAGCACCGAGTACCCTGAGTACTGAGCACCCAGCACCCCGAGCACTGAGCACTCAGCACCCTGAGTACTGAGCACTGAGCACCCAGCACCCCGAGCACTGAGCACCCAGCACCCTGTCTACTGAGCACTGAGTACCCAGTACCCCGAGCACTGAGAACCAGCACCCTGAGCAGTGAGCACCCAGCACCGCGAGTACTGAGCACACAACACCCCGAGCACTGAGCAACCAGCACCCTGAGCACTGAGCACCCAGCACGCTGAGTACTGAGCACCCAGCACCCCGAGTACTGAGCACCCAGCACCCTGAGCACTGTGCAAGCAGCACCCTGAGCACTGAGCACCAAGAACCCTGAGTACTGAGCACGGAGCACCCTGAGTACTGAGCGCCCAGCACCCTGAGCACTGAGCACCCAGCACCCTGAGCACTGAGCACCCAGCACCCTGAGTACTGAGCACCCAGCACCCTGAGTACTGAACACCCAGCACCCCGAGCACTGAGCACCCAGCACCCTGAGCACTGAGCACCGAGCACCCTGAGTACTGAGCACCGAGCACCCTGAGTACTGAGCACCCAGCACCCTGAGCACTGAGCACCCAGCACCCTGAGCACTGAGCACCCAGCACCCTGAGTACTGAGCACCCAGCACCCTGAGTACTGAACACCCAGCACCCTGAGCACTGAGCACTGAGCACCCAGCACCCTGAGCACTGAGCACTGAGCACCCAGCACCCTGAGCACTGAGCACCCAGCACCCCGAGCACTGAGCACCCAGCACCCTGAGCACCCAGCACCCTGAGCACTGAGCACCCTGAGCACTGAGCACTGAGCACCCAGCACCCTGAGTACTGAGCACCCAACACTCTGAGCACTGAGCACCCAGCACGCTGAGTACTGAGCCCTGAGCACCCAGCACCCTGAGTACTGAGCACCCAGCACCCCGAGCACTGAGCACCCAGCACCCTGTGTACTGAGCATCGAGCACCCCGAGCACTGAGCAACTAGCACCCTGAGTACTGAGCACCCAGCACCCCGAGAATGAGCACCCAGCACCCCGAGCACTGAGCACCCAGCACCCTGAGCACTGAGCACCCAGCACCCTGAGTACTGAGCACCCTGAGTACTGACCACCCAGCACCCTGAGTACTGAGCACACTGCACCCCGAGCACTGAGCTCCCTGAGTACTGAGCACCCAGCACCCTGAGTACTGAGCACACAGCACCCTGAGTACTGAGCACTGAGCACCCAGAGAACTGAGCACCCAGCACCCCGAGGACTGAGCACCCAGCACCCTGTGCACTGAGCACTGAGCATTCAGCACCCCGAGCACTGAGCACCCTGAGCTCTTAGCACCCTGAGTACTGAGCACCCAGCACCCTGAGTACTGAGCACCCAGCACCCTGAGCACTGAGCACCCAGCACCCTGAGTACTGAGCACCCAGCACCCTGAGTACTGAGCACCGAGCACCCCGAGCACTGAGCACCCAGCACCCTGAGCACTGAGCACCCAGCAACCTGAGCACTGAGCACCCAGCACCCCGAGTACTGAGCACCGAGCACCCCGAGCACTGAGCACCCAGCACCCCGAGAACTGAGCACCCAGCACCCTGAGCACTGGGCACCCAGCACCCCGAGTACTGAGCACCCAGCACCCCGAGTACTGAGCACTGAGCACCCTGAGTACTGAGCACCCAGCACCCCGAGTACTGAGCACTGAGCACTATGAGTACTGAGCACCCAGCACCCTGAGTACTGAGCACCCAGTACCCTGAGCACTAAGCACCCAGCACCCTGAGTACTGAGCACGAGGCACCCTGAGCACTGAGCACCCAGCACCCTAAGTACTGAGCATCCAGCACCCTGAGCACTGAGCACCCAGCACCCCGAGCACTGAGCAAACAGCACCCCGAGCACTGAGCCTGAGCACCCCGAGTACTGAGCACTGAGCACTATGAGTACTGAGCACCCAGCACCCTGAGTACTGAGCACCCAGTACCCTGAGCACTGAGCACCCAGCACTCTAAGCACTGAGCACCCAGCACACTGAGCACTGAGCACCCAGCACCCCGAGCACTGAGCACCCAGCACCCCGAGCACTGAGCAAACAGCACCCCGAGCACTGAGCCTGAGCACCCTGAGTACTGAGCACTGAGCACCGTGAGTACTGAGTACCGAGCACCCTGAGTACTGAGCACCCAGCACCCTGAGCACTGAGCACCCAGCACAACGAGTACTGAGCACCCAGCACCCTGATTACTGAGCACCAGGCACCGCGAGCACTGAGCACCGAGCACCCCGAGCACTGAGCACCCAGCATCCCGAGCACTGAGCACCCAGCACCCTGCGTACTAAGCACCCAGCACCCTGAGTACTGAGCACCCAGCACCCCGAGCACTGAGCACCCAGCACCCTGAGTACTGAGCACTCAGCACCCTGAGCACTGAGCACCCAGCACCCTGAGTACTGAGCACCCAGCACCCTGAGTACAGAACACCCAGCACCCCGCGCACTGAGCACCCAGCACCCTGAGCACTGAGCACCCTGAGCACTGAGCACTGAGCACCCAGCAGCCTGACCACTGAGCACCCAGCAACCTGAGGACTGAGCACCCAGCACCCCGAGCACTGAGCTCCCAGCACCCTGAGCACTGAGCACCCTGAGTACTGAGCACTGAGCACCCTGAGTACTGAGCACTGAGCACCCTGAGTACTGAGCACCCAGCACCCTGAGTACTGAGCACCCAGCACCCTGAGAACTGAGCACCGAGCACCCTGAGCACTGAGCACCCAGCACCCTGAGCACTGAGCACCCAGCACCCCGAGCAGTGAGCACCCAGAACCCTGAGCCCTGAGCACCCTGAGTACTGAGCACTGAGCACCCTGAGTACTGAGCACCCAGCACCCTGAGTACTGAGCACCCAGCACCCTGAGTACTGAGCACCCAGCACCCTGAGCAATGAGCACCCTGAGTACTGAGCACCCAGCACCCTGAGCAATGAGCACCCAGCACCCTGAGTACTGAGCAACCAGCACCCTGAGCACTGAGCACCCAGCACCCTGAGTACTGAGCATCCAGCACCCTGAGCACTGAGCACCCAGCTCCCTGAGTACTGAGCACTGAGCACCCAGCACCCCGAGCACTGAGCACCCAGCACCCTGTTTACTGAGCACTGAGTACCCAGCACCCCGAGCACTGAGCACCCAGCACCCTGAGCACTGAGCACCCTGATTACTGAGCACTGAGCACCCTGCACCCTGAGTACTGAGCACCCAGCACCCTGAGCACTGAGCACCCTGAGTACTGAGCACCGAGCACCCTGACCACTGAGCACCCTGCACGCTGAGTACTGAGCACTGAGCACCCTGAGCACTGAGCACCCAGCACCCTGAGTACTGAGCACCGAGCACCCTGAGTACTGAGCACCCAGCACTCTAAGCACTGAGCACCCAGCACCCTGAGCACTGAGCACCCAGCACCCCGAGCACTGAGCACCCAGCACCCCGAGCACTGAGCAAACAGCACCCCGAGCACTGAGCCTGAGCACCCTGCGTACTAAGCACCCAGCACCCTGAGTACTGAGCACCCAGCACCCCGAGCACTGAGCACCCAGCACCCTGAGTACTGAGCACTCAGCACCCTGAGCACTGAGCACCCAGCACCCTGAGTACTGAGCACCCAGCACCCTGAGTACTGAACACCCAGCACCCCGCGCACTGAGCACCCAGCACCCTGAGCACTGAGCAACGAGCACCCTGAGTACTGAGAACCCAGCACTCTGAGTACAGAGCACCCAGCACCCTGAGCACTGAGCACCCAGCACCCTGAGCACTGAGCACCCAGCACCCTGAGTACTGAGCACCCAGCACCATGAGTACTGAACACCCAGCACCCTGAGCACTGAGCACTGAGCACCCAGCACCCTGAGCACTAAGCACTGAGCACCCAGCACCCTGAGCACTGAGCACCCAGCACCCCGAGCACTGAGCACCCAGCACCCTGAGCACCCAGCACCCTGAGCACTGAGCACCCTGAGCACTGAGCACTGAGCACCCAGCACCCTGAGTACTGAGCACCCAACACTCTGAGCACTGAGCACCCAGCACGCTGAGTACTGAGCCCTGAGCACCCAGCACCCTGAGTATTGAGCACCTAGCACCCCGAGCACTGAGCACCCAGCAACCTGTGTACTGAGCATCGAGCACCCCGAGCACTGAGCAACCAGCACCCTGAGTACTGAGCACCCAGCACCCTGAGCACTGAGCACCCAGCACCCTGAGCACTGAGCACCCAGCACCCAGAGCACTGAGCACTGAGCACCCTGTGTACTGAGCATTGAGCACACTGAGCACTGAGCACTGAGCACCCTGAGTACTGAGCACTGAGCACCCTGAGCACTGAGCACCCAGCACCCCGAGCACTGAGCACCCAGCACCCCAAGCACTGAGCACCCAGCACCCCGAGCACTGAGCACCCAGCACCCCGAGCACTGAGCACCCAGCACCCCGAGCACCGAGCACCCTGAGTACTAAGCACCGAGCACCCTGAGCACTGTGCATCCAGCACCCTGAGCACTGAGCACCCAGCACACTGAGTACTGAGCACCCAGCACCCCGAGCACTGAGCACCCAGCACCCTGAGTACTGAGCACCCAGCACCCTGATCACTGAGCATCGAGCACCCTGACCACTGAGCACCCAGCAACCTGAGGACTGAGCACCCAGCACCCCGAGCACTGAGCTCCCAGCACCCTGAGCACTGAGCACCCTGAGTACTGAGCACTGAGCACCCTGAGTACTGAGCACTGAGCACCCTGAGTACTGAGCACCCAGCACCCTGAGTACTGAGCACCCAGCACCCTGAGAACTGAGCACCGAGCACCCTGAGCACTGAGCACCCAGCACCCTGAGCACTGAGCACCCAGCACCCCGAGCAGTGAGCACCCAGAACCCTGAGCCCTGAGCACTCTGAGTACTGAGCACTGAGCACCCTGAGTACTGAGCACCCAGCACCCTGAGTACTGAGCACCCAGCACCCTGAGTACTGAGCACCCAGCACCCTGAGCAATGAGCACCCTGAGTACTGAGCACACAGCACCCTGAGCAATGAGCACCCAGCACCCTGAGTACTGAGCAACCAGCACCCTGAGCACTGAGCACCCAGCACCCTGAGTACTGAGCATCCAGCACCCTGAGCACTGAGCACCCAGCTCCCTGAGTACTGAGCACTGAGCACCCAGCACCCCGAGCACTGAGCACCCAGCACCCTGTTTACTGAGCACTGAGTACCCAGCACCCCGAGCACTGAGCACCCAGCACCCTGAGCACTGAGCACCCTGATTACTGAGCACTGAGCACCCTGCACCCTGAGTACTGAGCACCCAGCACCCTGAGCACTGAGCACCCTGAGTACTGAGCACCGAGCACCCTGACCACTGAGCACCCAGCACGCTGAGTACTGAGCACTGAGCACCCTGAGCACTGAGCACCCAGCACCCTGAGTACTGAGCACCGAGCACCCTGAGTACTGAGCACCCAGCACTCTGAGCACTGAGCACCCAGCACCCTGAGCACTGAGCACTGAGCACCCCGAGTACTGAGCACCGAGCACCCCGAGCACTGAGCACCCAGCACCCTGAGTACTGAGCACCCAGGACCCTGAGTACTGAGCACCCAGCACCCTGAGTACTGAGCACCCAGCATACTGAGCACCGAGCACGCAGCACCCTGAGTACTGAGCACCCAGCACCTTGAGCACTGAGCACAAAGCAACCTGAGTACTGAGCACTGAGCACCCCGAGTACTGAGCACCGAGCACCCCGAGCACTGAGCACCCAGCACCCCGAGCACCGAGCACCCTGAGTACTGAGCACCCAGCACCCTGAGCACTGAGCACCCAGCACCCTGTGCACTGAGCACCCAGCACCCTGAGCACTGAGCACCCTGCACCCTGAGTACTGGGCACCGAGCACCCCGAGCACTGATCACCCAGCACCCTGAGCACTGAGCACCCTTAGTACTGAGCACTGAGCACCCTGAGTACTGAGCACTGAGCACCCTGAGTACTGAGCACCCAGCACCCTGAGTACTGAGCACCCAGCACTCTGAGCAATGATCACCCTAAGTACTGAGCACCCAGCACCTTGAGCACTGAGCACCCAGCACCCCGAGCACTGAGCACCCAGCACCCTGAGTACTGAGCACCCAGCACCCTGAGTACTGAGCACCCAGCACCCCGAGCACTGAGCACCCAGCACCCTGAGCACTGAGCACACAGCACCCTGAGCACTGAGCACCCAGCAAACCGAGCACTGAGCACCAAGCACCCTGAGTACTGAGCACTGAGCACCCAGCACCCCGAGCACTGAGCACTCAGCACCCTGAGTCCTGAGCACTGAGCACCCAGCACCCCGAGCACTGAGTACCCAGCACCCTGAGCACTGAGCACCCAGCACCCGAGTACTGAGCACCCAGCACAATGAGTACTGAGCACCCAGCTCCCTGAGTACTGAGCACCCAGCACCCCGAGTACTGAGCACCCAGCACCCTGAGTACTGAGCACTCAGCACCCTGAGCACTGAGGACCCAGCACCCTGAGTACTGAGCACCGAGCACCCTGAGTACTGAGCACCCAGCACCCTGAGTACTGAGCACCCAGCACACTGAGTAATGAGCACCCAGCACCCTGAGCACTGATCACCCAGCACACTGAGTACTGAGCACCGAGTACCCTGAGTACTGAGCACCCAGCACCCCGAGCACTGAGCACTCAGCACCCTGAGTACTGAGCACTGAGCACCCAGCACCCCGAGCACTGAGCACCCAACACCCTGTCTACTGAGCACTGAGTACCCAGTACCCCGAGCACTGAGAACCAGCACCCTGAGCAGTGAGCACCCAGCACCGCGAGTACTGAGCACACAGCACCCCGAGCACTGAGCAACCAGCACCCTGAGCACTGAGCACCCAGCACGCTGAGTACTGAGCACCCAGCACCCCGAGTACTGAGCACCCAGCACCCTGAGCACTGTGCACCCAGCACCCTGAGCACTGAGCACCGAGAACCCTGAGTACTGAGCACGGAGCACCCTGAGTACTGAGCGCCCAGCACCCTGAGCACTGAGCACCCAGCACCCTGAGCACTGAGCACCCAGCACCCTGAGTACTGAGCACCCAGCACCCTGAGTACTGAACACCCAGCACCCTGAGCACTGAGCACTGAGCACCCAGCACCCTGAGCACTGAGCACTGAGCACCCAGCACCCTGAGCACTGAGCACCCAGCACCCCGAGCACTGAGCACCCAGCACCCTGAGCACCCAGCACCCTGAGCACTGAGCACCCTGAGCACTGAGCACTGAGCACCCAGCACCCTGAGTACTGAGCACCCAACACTCTGAGCACTGAGCACCCAGCACGCTGAGTACTGAGCCCTGAGCACCCAGCACCCTGAGTACTGAGCACCCAGCACCCCGAGCACTGAGCACCCAGCACCCTGCGTACTAAGCACCCAGCACCCTGAGTACTGAGCACCCAGCACCCCGAGCACTGAGCACCCAGCACCCTGAGTACTGAGCACTCAGCACCCTGAGCACTGAGCACCCAGCACCCTGAGTACTGAGCACCCAGCACCCTGAGTACTGAACAACCAGCACCCCGCGCACTGAGCACCAAGCACCCTGAGCACTGAGCAACGAGCACCCTGAGTACTGAGAACCCAGCACTCTGAGTACAGAGCACCCAGCACCCTAAGCACTGAGCACCCAGCACCCTGAGCACTGAGCACCCAGCAACCTGAGTACTGAGCACCCAGCACCATGAGTACTGAACACCCAGCACCCTGAGCACTGAGCACTGAGCACCCAGCACCCTGAGCACTAAGCACTGAGCACCCAGCACCCTGAGCACTGAGCACCCAGCACCCCGAGCACTGAGCACCCAGCACCCTGAGCACCCAGCACCCTGAGCACTGAGCACCCTGAGCACTGAGCACTGAGCACCCAGCACCCTGAGTACTGAGCACCCAACACTCTGAGCACTGAGCACCCAGCACGCTGAGTACTGAGCCCTGAGCACCCAGCACCCTGAGTATTGAGCACCTAGCACCCCGAGCACTGAGCACCCAGCAACCTGTGTACTGAGCATCGAGCACCCCGAGCACTGAGCAACCAGCACCCTGAGTACTGAGCACCCAGCACCCTGAGCACTGAGCACCCAGCACCCAGAGCACTGAGCACTGAGCACCCTGTGTACTGAGCATTGAGCACACTGAGCACTGAGCACTGAGCACCCTGAGTAGTGAGCACTGAGCACCCTGAGCACTGAGCACCCACCACCCCGAGCACTGAGCACCCAGCACCCCGAGCACTGAGCACCCAGCACCCCGAGCACTGAGCACCCAGCACCCCGAGCACTGAGCACCCAGCACCCCGAGCACCGAGCACCCTGAGTACTAAGCACCGAGCACCCTGAGCACTGTGCATCCAGCACCCTGAGCACTGAGCACCCAGCACACTGAGTACTGAGCACCCAGCACCCCGAGCACTGAGCACCCAGCACCCTGAGTACTGAGCACCCAGCACCCTGATCACTGAGCATCGAGCACCCTGACCACTGAGCACCCAGCAACCTGAGGACTGAGCACCCAGCACCCCGAGCACTGAGCTCCCAGCACCCTGAGCACTGAGCACCCTGAGTACTGAGCACTGAGCACCCTGAGTACTGAGCACTGAGCACCCTGAGTACTGAGCACCCAGCACCCTGAGTACTGAGCACCCAGCACCCTGAGAACTGAGCACCGAGCACCCTGAGCACTGAGCACCCAGCACCCTGAGCAATGAGCACCCAGCACCCCGAGCAGTGAGCACCCAGAACCCTGAGCCCTGAGCACTCTGAGTACTGAGCACTGAGCACCCTGAGTACTGAGCACCCAGCACCCTGAGTACTGAGCACCCAGCACCCTGAGTACTGAGCACCCAGCACCCTGAGCAATGAGCACCCTGAGTACTGAGCACACAGCACCCTGAGCAATGAGCACCCAGCACCCTGAGTACTGAGCAACCAGCACCCTGAGCACTGAGCACCCAGCACCCTGAGTACTGAGCATCCAGCACCCTGAGCACTGAGCACCCAGCTCCCTGAGTACTGAGCACTGAGCACCCAGCACCCCGAGCACTGAGCACCCAGCACCCTGTTTACTGAGCACTGAGTACCCAGCACCCCGAGCACTGAGCACCCAGCACCCTGAGCACTGAGCACCCTGATTACTGAGCACTGAGCACCCTGCACCCTGAGTACTGAGCACCCAGCACCCTGAGCACTGAGCACCCTGAGTACTGAGCACCGAGCACCCTGACCACTGAGCACCCAGCACGCTGAGTACTGAGCACTGAGCACCCTGAGCACTGAGCACCCAGCACCCTGAGTACTGAGCACCGAGCACCCTGAGTACTGAGCACCCAGCACTATGAGCACTGAGCACCCAGCACCCTGAGCACTGAGCACTGAGCACCCCGAGTACTGAGCACCGAGCACCCCGAGCACTGAGCACCCAGCACCCTGAGTACTGAGCACCCAGGACCCTGAGTACTGAGCACCCAGCACCCTGAGTACTGAGCACCCAGCATACTGAGCACCGAGCACGCAGCACCCTGAGTACTGAGCACCCAGCACCCTGAGCACTGAGCACAAAGCACCCTGAGTACTGAGCACTGAGCACCCCGAGTACTGAGCACCGAGCACCCCGAGCACTGAGCACCCAGCACCCTGAGCACCGAGCACCCTGAGTACTGAGCACCCAGCACCCTGAGCACTGAGCACCCAGCACCCTGAGCACTGAGCACCCAGCACCCTGAGCACTGAGCACCCTGCACCCTGAGTACTGGGCACCGAGCACCCCGAGCACTGATCACCCAGCACCCTGAGCACTGAGCACCCTTAGTACTGAGCACTGAGCACCCTGAGTACTGAGCACTGAGCACCCTGAGTACTGAGCACCCAGCACCCTGAGTACTGAGCACCCAGCACTCTGAGCAATGATCACCCTAAGTACTGAGCACCCAGCACCTTGAGCACTGAGCACCCAGCACCCCGAGCACTGAGCACCCAGCACCCTGAGTACTGAGCACCCAGCACCCTGAGTACTGAGCACCCAGCACCCCGAGCACTGAGCACCCAGCACCCTGAGCACTGAGCACACAGCACCCTGAGCACTGAGCACCCAGCAAACCGAGCACTGAGCACCAAGCACCCTGAGTACTGAGCACTGAGCACCCAGCACCCCGAGCACTGAGCACTCAGCACCCTGAGTACTGAGCACTGAGCACCCAGCACCCCGAGCACTGAGTACCCAGCACCCTGAGCACTGAGCACCCAGCACCCGAGTACTGAGCACCCAGCACAATGAGTACTGAGCACCCAGCTCCCTGAGTACTGAGCACCCAGCACCCCGAGTACTGAGCACCCAGCACCCTGAGTACTGAGCACTCAGCACCCTGAGCACTGAGGACCCAGCACCCTGAGTACTGAGCACCGAGCACCCTGAGTACTGAGCACCCAGCACCCTGAGTACTGAGCACCCAGCACACTGAGTAATGAGCACCCAGCACCCTGAGCACTGATCACCCAGCACACTGAGTACTGAGCACCGAGTACCCTGAGTACTGAGCACCCAGCACCCCGAGCACTGAGCACTCAGCACCCTGAGTACTGAGCACTGAGCACCCAGCACCCCGAGCACTGAGCACCCAGCACCCTGTCTACTGAGCACTGAGTACCCAGTACCCCGAGCACTGAGAACCAGCACCCTGAGCAGTGAGCACCCAGCACCGCGAGTACTGAGCACACAACACCCCGAGCACTGAGCAACCAGCACCCTGAGCACTGAGCACCCAGCACGCTGAGTACTGAGCACCCAGCACCCCGAGTACTGAGCACCCAGCACCCTGAGCACTGTGCACCCAGCACCCTGAGCACTGAGCACCGAGAACCCTGAGTACTGAGCACGGAGCACCCTGAGTACTGAGCGCCCAGCACCCTGAGCACTGAGCACCCAGCACCCTGAGCACTGAGCACCCAGCACCCTGAGTACTGAGCACCCAGCACCCTGAGTACTGAACACCCAGCACCCCGAGCACTGAGCACCCAGCACCCTGAGCACTGAGCACCGAGCACCCTGAGTACTGAGCACCGAGCACCCTGAGTACTGAGCACCCAGCACCCTGAGCACTGAGCACCCAGCACCCTGAGCACTGAGCACCCAGCACCCTGAGTACTGAGCACCCAGCACCCTGAGTACTGAACACCCAGCACCCTGAGCACTGAGCACTGAGCACCCAGCACCCTGAGCACTGAGCACTGAGCACCCAGCACCCTGAGCACTGAGCACCCAGCACCCCGAGCACTGAGCACCCAGCACCCTGAGCACCCAGCACCCTGAGCACTGAGCACCCTGAGCACTGAGCACTGAGCACCCAGCACCCTGAGTACTGAGCACCCAACACTCTGAGCACTGAGCACCCAGCACGCTGAGTACTGAGCCCTGAGCACCCAGCACCCTGAGTACTGAGCACCCAGCACCCCGAGCACTGAGCACCCAGCACCCTGTGTACTGAGCATCGAGCACCCCGAGCACTGAGCAACTAGCACCCTGAGTACTGAGCACCCAGCACCCCGAGAATGAGCACCCAGCACACCGAGCACTGAGCACCCAGCACCCTGAGCACTGAGCACCCAGCACCCTGAGTACTGAGCACCCTGAGTACTGACCACCCAGCACCCTGAGTACTGAGCACACTGCACCCCGAGCACTGAGCTCCCTGAGTACTGAGCACCCAGCACCCTGAGTACTGAGCACACAGCACCCTGAGTACTGAGCACTGAGCACCCAGCACCCCGAGCACTGAGTACCCAGCACCCTGAGCACTGAGCACCCAGCACCCGAGTACTGAGCACCCAGCACAATGAGTACTGAGCACCCAGCTCCCTGAGTACTGAGCACCCAGCACCCCGAGTACTGAGCACCCAGCACCCTGAGTACTGAGCACTCAGCACCCTGAGCACTGAGGACCCAGCACCCTGAGTACTGAGCACCGAGCACCCTGAGTACTGAGCACCCAGCACCCTGAGTACTGAGCACCCAGCACACTGAGTAATGAGCACCCAGCACCCTGAGCACTGATCACCCAGCACACTGAGTACTGAGCACCGAGTACCCTGAGTACTGAGCACCCAGCACCCCGAGCACTGAGCACTCAGCACCCTGAGTACTGAGCACTGAGCACCCAGCACCCCGAGCACTGAGCACCCAGCACCCTGTCTACTGAGCACTGAGTACCCAGTACCCCGAGCACTGAGAACCAGCACCCTGAGCAGTGAGCACCCAGCACCGCGAGTACTGAGCACACAACACCCCGAGCACTGAGCAACCAGCACCCTGAGCACTGAGCACCCAGCACGCTGAGTACTGAGCACCCAGCACCCCGAGTACTGAGCACCCAGCACCCTGAGCACTGTGCACCCAGCACCCTGAGCACTGAGCACCGAGAACCCTGAGTACTGAGCACGGAGCACCCTGAGTACTGAGCGCCCAGCACCCTGAGCACTGAGCACCCAGCACCCTGAGCACTGAGCACCCAGCACCCTGAGTACTGAGCACCCAGCACCCTGAGTACTGAACACCCAGCACCCCGAGCACTGAGCACCCAGCACCCTGAGCACTGAGCACCGAGCACCCTGAGTACTGAGCACCGAGCACCCTGAGTACTGAGCACCCAGCACCCTGAGCACTGAGCACCCAGCACCCTGAGCACTGAGCACCCAGCACCCTGAGTACTGAGCACCCAGCACCCTGAGTACTGAACACCCAGCACCCTGAGCACTGAGCACTGAGCACCCAGCACCCTGAGCACTGAGCACTGAGCACCCAGCACCCTGAGCACTGAGCACCCAGCACCCCGAGCACTGAGCACCCAGCACCCTGAGCACCCAGCACCCTGAGCACTGAGCACCCTGAGCACTGAGCACTGAGCACCCAGCACCCTGAGTACTGAGCACCCAACACTCTGAGCACTGAGCACCCAGCACGCTGAGTACTGAGCCCTGAGCACCCAGCACCCTGAGTACTGAGCACCCAGCACCCCGAGCACTGAGCACCCAGCACCCTGTGTACTGAGCATCGAGCACCCCGAGCACTGAGCAACTAGCACCCTGAGTACTGAGCACCCAGCACCCCGAGAATGAGCACCCAGCACCCCGAGCACTGAGCACCCAGCACCCTGAGCACTGAGCACCCAGCACCCTGAGTACTGAGCACCCTGAGTACTGACCACCCAGCACCCTGAGTACTGAGCACACTGCACCCCGAGCACTGAGCTCCCTGAGTACTGAGCACCCAGCACCCTGAGTACTGAGCACACAGCACCCTGAGTACTGAGCACTGAGCACCCAGAGAACTGAGCACCCAGCACCCCGAGGACTGAGCACCCAGCACCCTGTGCACTGAGCACTGAGCATTCAGCACCCCGAGCACTGAGCACCCTGAGCTCTTAGCACCCTGAGTACTGAGCACCCAGCACCCTGAGTACTGAGCACCCAGCACCCTGAGCACTGAGCACCCAGCACCCTGAGTACTGAGCACCCAGCACCCTGAGTACTGAGCACCGAGCACCCCGAGCACTGAGCACCCAGCACCCTGAGCACTGAGCACCCAGCAACCTGAGCACTGAGCACCCAGCACCCCGAGTACTGAGCACCGAGCACCCCGAGCACTGAGCACCCAGCACCCCGAGAACTGAGCACCCAGCACCCTGAGCACTGGGCACCCAGCACCCCGAGTACTGAGCACCCAGCACCCCGAGTACTGAGCACTGAGCACCCTGAGTACTGAGCACCCAGCACCCCGAGTACTGAGCACTGAGCACTATGAGTACTGAGCACCCAGCACCCTGAGTACTGAGCACCCAGTACCCTGAGCACTAAGCACCCAGCACCCTGAGTACTGAGCACGAGGCACCCTGAGCACTGAGCACCCAGCACCCTAAGTACTGAGCATCCAGCACCCTGAGCACTGAGCACCCAGCACCCCGAGCACTGAGCAAACAGCACCCCGAGCACTGAGCCTGAGCACCCCGAGTACTGAGCACTGAGCACTATGAGTACTGAGCACCCAGCACCCTGAGTACTGAGCACCCAGTACCCTGAGCACTGAGCACCCAGCACTCTAAGCACTGAGCACCCAGCACACTGAGCACTGAGCACCCAGCACCCCGAGCACTGAGCACCCAGCACCCCGAGCACTGAGCAAACAGCACCCCGAGCACTGAGCCTGAGCACCCTGAGTACTGAGCACTGAGCACCGTGAGTACTGAGTACCGAGCACCCTGAGTACTGAGCACCCAGCACCCTGAGCACTGAGCACCCAGCACAACGAGTACTGAGCACCCAGCACCCTGATTACTGAGCACCAGGCACCGCGAGCACTGAGCACCGAGCACCCCGAGCACTGAGCACCCAGCATCCCGAGCACTGAGCACCCAGCACCCTGCGTACTAAGCACCCAGCACCCTGAGTACTGAGCACCCAGCACCCCGAGCACTGAGCACCCAGCACCCTGAGTACTGAGCACTCAGCACCCTGAGCACTGAGCACCCAGCACCCTGAGTACTGAGCACCCAGCACCCTGAGTACAGAACACCCAGCACCCCGCGCACTGAGCACCCAGCACCCTGAGCACTGAGCAACGAGCACCCTGAGTACTGAGCACCCAGCACTCTGAGTACTGAGCACCCAGCACCCTGAGCACTGAGCACCCAGCACCCTGAGCACTGAGCACCCAGCACCCTGAGTACTGAGCACCCAGCACCATGAGTACTGAACACCCAGCACCCTGAGCACTGAGCACTGAGCACCCAGCACCCTGAGCACTAAGCACTGATCACCCAGCACCCTGAGCACTGAGCACCCAGCACCCCGAGCACTGAGCACCCAGCACCCTGAGCACCCAGCACCCTGAGTACTGAGCACCCTGAGCACTGAGCACTGAGCACCCAGCACCCTGAGTACTGAGCAGCCAACACTCTGAGCACTGAGCACCCAGCACGCTGAGTACTGAGCCCTGAGCACCCAGCCCCCTGAGTACTGAGCACCCAGCACCCCGAGCACTGAGCACCCAGCAACCTGTGTACTGAGCATCGAGCACCCCGAGCACTGAGCAACCAGCACCCTGAGTACTGAGCACCCAGCACCCTGAGCACAGAGCACCCAGCACCCTGAGCACTGAGCACCCAGCACCCAGAGCACTGAGCACTGAGCACCCTGTGTACTGAGCACTGAGCACACTGAGCACTGAGCACTGAGCACCCTGAGTACTGAGCACTGAGCACCCTGAGCACTGAGCACCCAGCACCCCGAGCACTGAGCACCCAGCACCCCGAGCACTGAGCACCCAGCACCCCGAGCACTGAGGACCCAGCACCCCGAGCACTGAGCACCCAGCACCCCGAGCACTGAGCACCCAGCACCCCGAGCACCGAGCACCCTGAGTACTAAGCACCGAGCACCCTGAGCACTGTGCATCCAGCACCCTGAGCACTGAGCACCCAGCACCCTGAGTACTGAGCACCCAGCACCCCGAGCACTGAGCACCCAGCACCCCGAGCACCGAGCACCCTGAGTACTGAGCACCCAGCACCCTGAGCACTGAGCACCCAGCACCCTGAGCACTGAGCACCCAGCACCCTGAGCACTGAGCACCCTGCACCCTGAGTACTGGGCACCGAGCACCCCGAGCACTGATCACCCAGCACCCTGAGCACTGAGCACCCTTAGTACTGAGCACTGAGCACCCTGAGTACTGAGCACTGAGCACCCTGAGTACTGAGCACCCAGCACCCTGAGTACTGAGCACCCAGCACTCTGAGCAATGATCACCCTAAGTACTGAGCACCCAGCACCTTGAGCACTGAGCACCGAGCACGCCGTGCACTGGGCACCCAGCACCCGGAGTACTGAGCACCCAGCACCCTGAGTACAAAGCACCGAGCACCCTGAGTATTGAGCACCCAGCACCCTGAGCACTGAACACACAGCACCCTGAGTACTGAGCACCCCGAGCACTGAGCACACAGCACCCTGAGTACTGAGCACCGAGCACCCCGAGCACTGAGCACCCAGCACCCTGTGTACTGAGCATCGAGCACCCCGAGCACTGAACAACGAGCACCCTGAGTACTGAGCGCCCAGCACCCTGAGCACTGAGCACCCAGCACCCTGAGCACTGAGCACCCAGCACCCTGAGTACTGAGCACCCAGCACCCTGAGTACTGAACACCCAGCACCCCGAGCACTGAGCACCCAGCACCCTGAGCACTGAGCACCGAGCACCCTGAGTACTGAGCACCGAGCACCCTGAGTACTGAGCACCCAGCACCCTGAGCACTGAGCACCCAGAACCCTGAGCACTGAGCACCCAGCACCCTGAGTACTGAGCACCCAGCACCCTGAATACTGAACACCCAGCACCCTGAGCACTGAGCACTGAGCAGCCAGCACCCTGAGCACTGAGCACTGAGCACCCAGCACCCTGAGCACTGAGCACCCAGCACCCCGAGCACTGAGCACCCAGCACCCTGAGCACCCAGCACCCTGAGCACTGAGCACCCTGAGCACTGAGCACTGAGCACCCAGCACCCTGAGTACTGAACACCCAACACTCTGAGCACTGAGCACCCAGCACGCTGAGTACTGAGCCCTGAGCGCCCAGCCCCCTGAGTACTGAGCACCCAGCACCCCGAGCACTGAGCACCCAGCAACCTGTGTACTGAGCATCGAGCACCCCGAGCACTGAGCAACCAGCACCCTGAGTACTGAGCACCCAGCACCCTGAGCACAGAGCACCCAGCACCCTGAGCACTGAGCACCCAGCACCCAGAGCACTGAGCACTGAGCACCCTGTGTACTGAGCACTGAGCACACTGAGCACTGAGCACTGAGCACCCTGAGTACTGAGCACTGAGCACCCTGAGCACTGAGCACCCAGCACCCCGAGCACTGAGCACCCAGCACCCCGAGCACTGAGCACCCAGCACCCCGAGCACTGAGGACCCAGCACCCCGAGCACTGAGCACCCAGCACCCCGAGCACTGAGCACCCAGCACCCCGAGCACCGAGCACCCTGAGTACTAAGCACCGAGCACCATGAGCACTGTGCATCCAGCACCCTGAGCACTGAGCACCCAGCACCCTGAGTACTGAGCACCCAGCACCCCGAGCACTGAGCACCCAGCACCCTGAGTACTGAGCACCCAGCACCCTGATCACTGAGCATCGAGCACCCTGACCACTGAGCACCCAGCAACCTGAGGACTGAGCACCCAGCACCCCGAGCACTGAGCTCCCAGCACCCTGAGCACTGAGCACCCTGAGTACTGAGCACTGAGCACCCTGAGTACTGAGCACCCAGCACCCTGAGTACTGAGCACCCAGCACCCTGAGTACTGAGCACCCAGCACCCTGAGCAATGAGCACCCTGAGTACTGAGCACCCAGCACCCTGAGCAATGAGCACCCAGCACCCTGAGTACTGAGCAACCAGCACCCTGAGCACTGAGCACCCAGCACCCTGAGTACTGAGCATCCAGCACCCTGAGCACTGAGCACCCAGCTCCCTGAGTACTGAGCACTGAGCACCCAGCACCCCGAGCACTGAGCACCCAGCACCCTGTTTACTGAGCACTGAGTACCAAGCACCCCGAGCACTGAGCACCCAGCACCCTGAGCACTGAGCACCCTGATTACTGAGCACTGAGCACCCTGCACCCTGAGTACTGAGCACCCAGCACCCTGAGCACTGAGCACCCTGAGTACTGAGCACCGAGCACCCTGACCACTGAGCACCCAGCACGCTGAGTACTGAGCACTGAGCACCCTGAGCACTGAGCACCCAGCACCCTGAGTACTGAGCACCGAGCACCCTGAGTACTGAGCACCCAGCACTCTGAGCACTGAGCACCCAGCACCCTGAGCACTGAGCACTGAGCACCCCGAGTACTGAGCACCGAGCACCCCGAGCACTGAGCACCCAGCACCCTGAGTACTGAGCACCCAGTACCCTGAGTACTGAGCACCCAGCACCCTGAGTACTGAGCACCCAGCATACTGAGCACCGAGCACGCAGCACCCTGAGTACTGAGCACCCAGCACCCTGAGCACTGAGCACCCAGCACCCTGAGTACTGAGCACTGAGCACCCCGAGTACTGAGCACCGAGCACCCCGAGCACTGAGCACCCAGCACCCCGAGCACCGAGCACCCTGAGTACTGAGCACCCAGCACCCTGAGCACTGAGCACCCAGCACCCTGAGCACTGAGCACCCAGCACCCTGAGCACTGAGCACCCTGCACCCTGAGTACTGGGCACCGAGCACCCCGAGCACTGATCACCCAGCACCCTGAGCACTGAGCACACTTAGTACTGAGCACTGAGCACCCTGAGTACTGAGCACTGAGCACCCTGAGTACTGAGCACCCAGCACCCTGAGTACTGAGCACCCAGCACTCTGAGCAATGATCACTCTAAGTACTGAGCACCCAGCACCTTGAGCACTGAGCACCGAGCACGCCGTGCACTGGGCACCCAGCACCCGGAGTACTGAGCACCCAGCACCCTGAGTACAAAGCACCGAGCACCCTGAGTACTGAGCACCCAGCACCCTGAGCACTGAACACACAGCACCCTGAGTACTGAGCACCCCGAGCACTGAGCACCCAGCACCCTGAGTACTGAGCACCGAGCACCCCGAGCACTGAGCACCCAGCACCCTGTGTACTGAGCATCGAGCACCCCGAGCACTGAGCAACGAGCACCCTGAGTACTGAGCGCCCAGCACCCTGAGCACTGAGCACCCAGCACCCTGAGCACTGAGCACCCAGCACCCTGAGTACTGAGCACCCAGCACCCTGAGTACTGAACACCCAGCACCCCGAGCACTGAGCACCCAGCACCCTGAGCACTGAGCACCGAGCACCCTGAGTACTGAGCACCGAGCACCCTGAGTACTGAGCACCCAGCACCCTGAGCACTGAGCACCCAGCACCCTGAGCACTGAGCACCCAGCACCCTGAGTACTGAGCACCCAGCACCCTGAGTACTGAACACCCAGCACCCTGAGCACTGAGCACTGAGCAGCCAGCACCCTGAGCACTGAGCACCCAGCACCCTGAGCACTGAGCACCCAGCACCCCGAGCACTGAGCACCCAGCACCCCGAGCACTGAGCACCCAGCACCCTGTGTACTGAGCATCGAGCACCCCGAGCACTGAGCAACCAGCACCCTGAGTACTGAGCACCCAGCACCCCGAGAATGAGCACCCAGCACCCCGAGCACTGAGCACCCAGCACCCTGAGCACTGAGCACCCAGCACCCTGAGTACTGAGCCCCCTGAGTACTGACCACCCAGCACCCTGAGTACTGAGCACACTGCACCCCGAGCACTGAGCTCCCTGAGTACTGAGCACCCAGCACCCTGAGTACTGAGCACACAGCACGCTGAGTACTGAGCACTGAGCACCCAGAGAACTGAGCACCCAGCACCCCGAGGACTGAGCACCCAGCACCCTGTGCACTGAGCACTGAGCATTCAGCACCCCGAGCACTGAGCACCCTGAGCTCTTAGCACCCTGAGTACTGAGCACCCAGCACCCTGAGTACTGAGCACCCAGCACCCTGAGCACTGAGCACCCAGCACCCTGAGTACTGAGCACCCAGCACCCTGAGTACTGAGCACCGAGCACCCCGAGCACTGAGCACCCAGCACCCGGAGCACTTAGCACCCAGCAACCTGAGCACTGAGCACCCAGCACCCCGAGTACTGAGCACCGAGCACCCCGAGCACTGAGCACCCAGCACCCCGAGAACTGAGCACCCAGCACCCTGAGCACTGGGCACCCAGCACCCCGAGTACTGAGCACCCAGCACCCCGAGTACTGAGCACTGAGCACCCTGAGTACTGAGCACCCAGCACCCCGAGTACTGAGCACTGAGCACTATGAGTACTGAGCACCCAGCACCCTGAGTACTGAGCACCCAGTACCCTGAGCACTGAGCACCCAGCACCCTGAGTACTGAGCACGAGGCACCCTGAGCACTGAGCACCCAGCACCCTAAGTACTGAGCATCCAGCACCCCGAGCACTGAGCACCCAGCACCCTGAGTACTGAGCACTGAGCACCCAGCACCGCGAGCACTGAGCACTCAGCACCCTGTGTACTGAGCACTGAGCACCCAGCACCCCGAGCACTGAGCACCGAGCACCCTGAGTACTGAGCACCCAGCACACCGAGTACTGAGCACCCAGCACCCTGAGTACTGAGCACCCAGCACCCCGAGCACTGAGCACCGAGCACCCTGAGCACTGTGCACCCAGCACCCCGAACACTGAGCACCCAGCACCCTGAGTACTGAGCACCCAGCACCCCGAGCACTGAGCACCCAGCACCCTGAGTACTGAGCACCGAGCACCCTGAGTACTGAGCACCCAGCACCCTGAGCACTGAGCACCAAGCACCCTGATCACTGAGCACCCAGCACCCTGAGCACTGAGCACTCAGCACCCTGAGTACTGAGCACCCAGCACCCTGAGTACTGAGCACCCAATGTACTGAGCACCGAGCACCCTGAGCACTGAGCACCCAGCACCCTGAGTACTGAGCACCCAGCACCCTGAGCACTGAGCACCCTGAGTACTGAGCACTGAGCACCCTGAGTACTGAGCAATGAGCACCCTGAGTACTGAGCACCCAGCACCCTGAGTACTGAGCACCCAGCAACCTGAGCACTGAGCACCGAGCACCCTGAGCACTGAGCACCCAGCACCCTGAGCACTGAGCACCCAGCACCCTGAGCACTGAGCACCCAGCACCCCGAGCACTGAGCACCCAGCACCCTGAGCACTGAGAACCCTGAGTACTGAGCACTGAGCACCCTGAGTACTGAGCACTGAACACCCTGAGTATTGAGCACCCATCACCCTGAGTACTGAGCACCCAGCACCCTGAGTACTGAGCACCCAGCACCCCGAGCACTGAGCACCCAGCACCCTGAGCACTGAGCACCCAGCACCCTGAGCACTGAGCACCCAGCACCCCGAGCACTGAGCACCAAGCACCCTGAGTACTGAGCACTGAGCACCCAGCACCCCGAGCACTGAGCACTCAGCACCCTGAGTACTGAGCACTGAGCACCCAGCACCCCGAGCACTGAGCACCCAGCACCCTGAGCACTGAGCACCCAGCACCCGAGTACTGAGCACCCAGCACAATGAGTACTGAGCACCCAGCTCCCTGAGTACTGAGCACCCAGCACCCCGAGTACTGAGCACCCAGCACCCTGAGTACTGAGCACTCAGCACCCTGAGCACTGAGGACCCAGCACCCTGAGTACTGAGCACGGAGCACCCTGAGTACTGAGCACCCAGCACCCTGAGTACTGAGCACCCAGCACACTGAGTACTGAGCACCCAGTACCCTGAGCACTGATCACCCAGCACCCTGAGTACTGAGCACCGAGTACCCTGAGTACTGAGCACCCAGCACCCCGAGCACTGAGCACCCAGCAACCTGTGTACTGAGCACTGAGTACCCAGTACCCCGAGCACTGAGAACCAGCACCCTGAGCAGTGAGCACACAGCACCGCGAGTACTGAGCACACAGCACCCCGAGCACTGAGCAACCAGCACCCTGAGCACTGAGCACCCAGCACGCTGAGTACTGAGCACCCAGCACCCCGAGTACTGAGCACCCAGCACCCTGAGCACTGTGCACCCAGCACCCTGAGCACTGAGCACCGAGAAACCTGAGTACTGAGCACGGAGCACCCTGAGCACTGAGCACCCAGCACCCTGAGCACTGAGCACCCAGCACCCTGAGCACTGAGCACCCAGCACCCTGAGTACTGAGCACCCAGCACCCTGAGTACTGAACACCCAGCACCCCGAGCACTGAGCACCCAGCACCCTGAGCACTGAGCACCGAGCACCCTGAGTACTGAGCACCGAGCACCCTGAGAACTGAGCACCCAGCACCCTGAGCACTGAGCACCCAGCACCCTGAGCACTGAGCACCCAGCACCCTGAGTACTGAGCACCCAGCACCCTGAGTACTGAACACCCAGCACCCTGAGCACTGAGCACTGAGCACCCAGGACCCTGAGCACTGAGCACTGAGCACCCAGCACCCTGAGCACTGAGCACCCAGCACCCCGAGCACTGAGCACTCAGCACCCTGAGTACTGAGCACTGAGCACCCAGCACCCTGACTACTGAGCATCCAACACTCTGAGCACTGAGCACCCAGCACGCTGAGTACTGAGCCCTGAGCACTCAGCACCCTGAGTACTGAGCACCCAGCACCCCGAGCACTGAGCACCCAGCACCCTGTTTACTGAGCATCGAGCACCCTGAGCACTGAGCACCCTGAGCACTGAGCACTGAGCACCCAGCACCCTGAGTACTGAGCACCCAACACTCTGAGCACTGAGCACCCAGCACGCTGAGTACTGAGCCCTGAGCACCCAGCACCCTGAGTACTGAGCACCCAGCACCCCGAGAATGAGCACCCAGCACCCCGAGCACTGAGCACCCAGCACCCTGAGCACTGAGCAAACAGCACCCTGAGTACTGAGCACCCTGAGTACTGACCACCCAGCACCCTGAGTACTGAGCACACTGCACCCTGAGCACTGAGCTCCCTGAGTACTGAGCACCCAGCACCCTGAGTACTGAGCACACAGCACCCTGAGTACTGAGCACTGAGCACCCAGAGAACTGAGCACCCAGCACCCCGAGGACTGAGCACCCAACACCCTGTGCACTGAGCACTGAGCATTCAGCACCCCGAGCACTGAGCACCCTGAGCTCTTAGCACCCTGAGTACTGAGCACCCAGCACCCTGAGTACTGAGCACCCAGCACCCTGAGCACTGAGCACCCAGCACCCTGAGTACTGAGCACCCAGCACCCTGAGTACTGAGCACCGAGCACCCCGAGAACTGAGCACCCAGCACCCCGAGCACTGAGCACCCAGCACCCTGAGCACTGAGCACCCAGCACCCCGAGTACTGAGCACCGAACACCCCGAGCACTGAGCACCCAGCACCCCGAGAACTGAGCACCCAGCACCCTGAGCACTGAGCACCCAGCACCCCGAGTACTGAGCACTGAGCACCCTGAGTACTGAGCACCCAGCACCCCGAGTACTGAGCACTGAGCACTATGAGTACTGAGCACCCAGCACCCTGAGTACTGAGCACCCAGTACCCTGAGCACTGAACACACAGAACCCTGAGTACTGAGCACCCCGAGCACTGAGCACCCAGCACCCTGAGCACTGAGGACCCAGCACCCTGAGTACTGAGCACCCAGCACCCTGAGCACTGAGCACCCAGCACCCTGAGTACTGAGCACTGAGCACCCAGCACCCCGAGCACTGAGCACCCAGCACCCTGAGCACTGAGCACCCAGCACCCGAGTACTGAGCACCCAGCACAATGAGTACTGAGCACCCAGCTCCCTGAGTACTGAGCACCCAGCACCCCGAGTACTGAGCACCCAGCACCCTGAGTACTGAGCACTCAGCACCCTGAGCACTGAGGACCCAGCACCCTGAGTACTGAGCACCGAGCACCCTGAGTACTGAGCACAAAGCACCCTGAGTACTGAGCACCCAGCACACTGAGTACTGAGCACCCAGCACCATGAGCACTGATCACCCAGCACCCTGAGTACTGAGCACCGAGTACCCTGAGTACTGAGCACCCAGCACCCCGAGCACTGAGCACTCAGCACCCTGAGTACTGAGCACTGAGCACCCAGCACCCCGAGCACTGAGCACCCAGCACCCTGTGTACTGAGCACTGAGTACCCAGTACCCCGAGCACTGAGAACCAGCACCCTGAGCAGTGAGCACCCAGCACCGCGAGTACTGAGCACACAGCACCCCGAGCACTGAGCAACCAGCACCCTGAGCACTGAGCACCCAGCACGCTGAGTACTGAGCACCCAGCACCCCGAGTACTGAGCACCCAGCACCCTGAGCACTGAGCACCGAGCACCCTGAGTACTGAGCACCGAGCACCCTGAGTACTGAGCACCCAGCACCCTGAGCACTGAGCACCCAGCACCCTGAGCACTGAGCACCCAGCACCCTGAGTACTGAGCACCCAGCACCCTGAGTACTGAACACCCAGCACCCTGAGCACTGAGCACTGAGCACCCAGCACCCTGAGCACTGAGCACTGAGCACCCAGCAACCTGAGCACTGAGCACCCAGCACCCCGAGCACTGAGCACCCAGCACCCTGAGCACCCAGCACCCTGAGCACTGAGCACCCTGAGCACTGAGCACTGAGCACCCAGCACCCTGAGTACTGAGCACCCAACACTCTGAGCACTGAGCACCCAGCACGCTGAGTACTGAGCCCTGAGCACCCAACACCCTGAGTACTGAGCACCCAGCACCCCGAGCACTGAGCACCCAGCACCCTATGTACTGAGCATCGAGCACCCCGAGCACTGAGCAACCAGCACCCTGAGTACTGAGCACCCAGCACCCCGAGAATGAGCACCCAGCACCCCGAGCACTGAGCACCCAGCACCCTGAGCACTGAGCACCCAGCACCCTGAGTACTGAGCACCCTGAGTACTGACCACCCAGCACCATGAGTACTGAGCACACTTCACCCCGAGCACTGAGCTCCCTGAGTACTGAGCACCCAGCACCCTGAGTACTGAGCACACAGCACCCTGAGTACTGAGCACTGAGCACCCAGAGAACTGAGCACCCAGCACCCCGAGGACTGAGCACCCAGCAACCTGTGCACTGAGCACTGAGCATTCAGCACCCCGAGCACTGAGCACCCTGAGCTCTTAGCACCCTGAGTACTGAGCACCCAGCACCCTGAGTACTGAGCACCCACCATCCTGAGCACTGAGCACCCAGCACCCTGAGTACTGAGCACCCAGCACCCTGAGTACTGAGCACCGAGCACCCCGAGCACTGAGCACCCAGCACCCTGAGTACTGAGCACCCAGCACCCTGAGCACTGAGCACCCAGCACCCCGAGTACTGAGCACCGAGCACCCCGAGCACTGAGCACCCAGCACCCTGAGCACTGAGCACCCAGCACCCCGAGTACTGAGCACTGAGCACCCTGAGTACTGAGCACCCAGCACCCCGAGTACTGAGCACTGAGCACTATGAGTACTGAGCACCCAGCACCCTGAGTACTGAGCACCCAGTACCCTGAGCACTGAACACACAGAACCCTGAGTACTGAGCACCCCGAGCACTGAGCACCCAGCACCCTGAGCACTGAGGACCCAGCACCCTGAGTACTGAGCACCCAGCACGCTGAGCACTGAGCACCCAGCACCCTGAGTACTGAGCACGAGGCACCCTGAGCACTGAGCACCCAGCACCCTAAGTACTGAGCATCCAGCACCCCGAGCACTGAGCACCCAGCACCCTGAGTACTGAGCACTGAGCACCCAGCACCCCGAGCACTGAGCACTCAGCACCCTGTGTACTGAGCACTGAGTACCCAGCACCCCGAGCACTGAGCATCGAGCACCCTGAGTACTGAGCACTGAGCACCCAGCACCCCGAGCACTGAGCACTCAGCACCCTGTGTACTGAGCACTGAGCACCCAGCACCCCGAGCACTGAGCACCGAGCACCCTGAGTACTGAGCACCCAGCACACCGAGTACTGAGCACCCAGCACCCTGAGTACTGAGCACCCAGCACCCCGAGCACTGAGCACCGAGCACCCCGAGCACTGAGGACCCAGCACCCCGAGGACTGAGCACCCAGCACCCTGAGTACTGAGCACCCAGCACCCCGAGCACTGAGCACCCAGCACCCTGAGTACTGAGCACCGAGCACCCTGAGTACTGAGCACCCAGCACCCTGAGCACTGAGCACCCAGCACCCTGAGCACTGAGCACCCAGCACCCTGAGCACTGAGCACCCAGCACCCTGAGTACTGAGCACCCAATGTACTGAGCACTGAGCACCCTGAGCACTGAGCACCCAGCACCCTGAGTACTGAGCACCCAATGTACTGAGCACCGAGCACCCTGAGCACTGAGCACCCAGCACCCTGAGTACTGAGCACCCAGCACCCTGAGCACTGAGCACCCTGAGTACTGAGCACTGAGCACCCTGAATACTGAGCAATGAGCACCCTGAGTACTGAGCACCCAGCACCCTGAGTACTGAGCACCCAGCAACCTGAGCACTGAGCACCGAGCACCCTGAGCACTGAGCACCCAGCACCCTGAGCACTGAGCACCCAGCACCCTGAGCACTGAGCACCCAGCACCCCGAGCACTGAGCACCCAGCACCCTGAGCACTGAGAACCCTGAGTACTGAGCACTGAGCACCCTGAGTACTGAGCACTGAGCACCCTGAGTATTGAGCACCCAGCACCCTGAGTACTGAGCACCCAGGACCCGGAGCAATGAGCACCCTGAGTACTGAGCACCCAGCACCCTGAGCACTGAGCACCGAGGAACCCGAGCACTGAGCACCCAGCACCCTGAGTACTGAGCACCCAGCACCCTGAGTACTAAGCACCGAGCACCCTGAGTACTGAGCACCCAGTACCCTGAGCACTGAACACACAGCACCCTGAGTACTGAGCTCCCCGAGCACTGAGCACCCAGCACCCTGAGCACTGAGGACCCAGCACCCTGAGTACTGAGCACCCAGCACCCTGAGCACTGAGCACCCAGCACCCTGAGTACTGAGCACCCAGCACCCTGAGCACTGAGCACCCAGCACCCTGAGTACTGAGCATCCAGCACCCTGAGCACTGAGCAGCCAGCACCCTGAGTACTGAGCACTGAGCACCCAGCACCCAGAGCACTGAGCACTCAGCACCCTGTGTACTGAGCACTGAGCACCCAGCACCCTGAGCACTGAGCACCCTGAGTACTGAGCACCCAGCACCCTGAGCACTGAGCACCCAGCACCCCGAGCCCTGAGCACCCAGCACCCTGAGCACTGAGCACTGAGCACCCTGAGTACTGAGCACTGAGCACCCTGAGCACTGAGCACCGAGCACCCTGAGTACTGAGCACTGAGCACCCTGAGCACTGAGCACCCAACACCCTGAGTACTGAGCACCCAGCACCCTGAGCACTGAGCACCCAGCACGCTGAGTACTGAGCACTGAGCACCTTGAGTACTGAGTACCGAGCACCCTGAGTACTGAGCACCCAGCACCCTGAGCACTGAGCACCCAGCACAACGAGTACTGAGCACACAGCACACTGATTACTGAGCACCAAGCACCCCGAGCACTGAGCACCGAGCACCCCGAGCACTGAGCACCAAGCACCCTGAGCACTGAGCACCCAGCACCCTGAGTACTAAGCACCCAGCACCCTGAGTACTGAGCACCCAGCACCCCGAGCACTGAGCACCCAGCACCCTGAGTACTGAGCACTCAGCACCCTGAGCACTGAGCACCCAGCACCCTGAGTACTGAGCACCCAGCACCCTGAGTACTGAACACCCAGCACCCTGAGTACTGAGCACCCTGCACCCCGAGTACTGAGCACTGAGCACTATGAGTACTGAGCACCCAGCACCCTGAGTACTGAGCACCCAGTACCCTGAGCACTGAACACACAGAACCCTGAGTACTGAGCACCCCGAGCACTGAGCACCCAGCACCCTGAGCACTGAGGACCCAGCACCCTGAGTACTGAGCACCCAGCACCCTGAGCACTGATCACCCAGCACCCTGAGTACTGAGCACGAGGCACACTGAGCACTGAGCACCCAGAACCCTAAGTACTGAGCATCCAGCACCCCGAGCACTGAGCACCCAGCACCCTGAGTACTGAGCACTGAGCACCCAGCACCCCGAGCACTGAGCACTCAGCACCCTGTGTACTGAGCACTGAGTTCCCAGCACCCCGAGCACTGAGCACCGAGCACCCTGAGTACTGAGCACTGAGCACCCAGCACCAAGAGCACTGAGCACTCAGCACCCTGTGTACTGAGCACTGAGCGCCCAGCACCCCGAGCACTGAGCACCGAGCACCCTGAGTACTGAGCACCCAGCACACCGAGTACTGAGCACCCAGCACCCTGAGTACTGAGCACCCAGCACCCCGAGCACTGAGCACCGAGCACCCCGAGCACTGAGCACCCAGCACCCCGTGCACTGAGCACCCAGCACCCTGAGTACTGAGCACCCAGCACCCCGAGCACTGAGCACCCAGCACCCTGAGTACTGAGCACCGAGCACCCTGAGTACTGAGCACCCAGCACCCTGAGCACTGAGCACCCAGCACCCTGAGCACTGAGCACCCAGCACCCTGAGCACTGAGCACCCAGCACCCTGAGTACTGAGCAATCAATGTACTGAGCACTGAGCACCCTGAGCACTGAGCACCCAGCACCCTGAGTACTGAGCACCCAGCACCCTGAGTACTGAGCACCCAATGTACTGAGCACCGAGCACCCTGAGCACTGAGCACCCAGCACCCTGAGTACTGAGCACCCAGCACCCTGAGCACTGAGCACCCTGAGTACTGAGCACTGAGCACCCTGAGTACTGAGCAATGAGCACCCTGAGTACTGAGCACCCAGCACCCTGAGTACTGAGCACCCAGCAAACTGAGCACTGAGCACCGAGCACCCTGAGCACTGAGCACCCAGCACCCTGAGCACTGAGCACCCAGCACCCTGAGCACTGAGCACCCAGCACCCTGAGCACTGAGAACCCAGCACCTTGAGTACTGAGCACCGCGCACCCCGAGCACTGAACACCCAGCACCCTGAGTACTGAGCACCCGGCACCCTGAGCACTGAGCACCCAGCACCCTGAGCACTGAGCACCCAGCACCCCGAGCACTGATCACCCAGCACCCTGAGTACTGAGCACCCAGCACCCTGAGCACTGAGCACCCAGCACCCTGAGTACTGAGCACCCAGCACCCTGAATACTGAGCAACCAGCACCCTGAGCACTGAGCACTGAGCACCCAGCACCCTGAGCACTGAGCACTGAGCACCCAGCACCCCGAGCACTGAGCACCCAGCACCCTGAGCACTGAGCACCCTGAGGACTGAGCACCCTGAGGACTGAGCACCCAGCACCCTGAGCACTGAGCACCCAGCACCCTGAGTACTGAGCACCGATCACCCTGAGCACTGAGCACCCAGCACCCCGAGCACTGAGCATCCAGCACCTTGCGTACTGAGCACCCAGCACCCCGAGCACTGAGCAACCAGCACCCTGAGTACTGAGCACCCTGAGTACTGAGCACCGATCACCCAGAGCACTGAGCTCCCAGCACCCTGAGTACTGAGCACCCATCACCCTGAGCACTGAGCACCCAGCACCCTGAGTACTGAGCACCCAGCACCCTGAGCCCTGAGCACCCAGCACCCTGAGTACTGAGCACCCAGCACCCTGAGCACTGAGCACCCAGCACCCTGAGTACTGAGCACCCAGCACCCCGAGCACTGAGCACCCAGCACCCAGAGAATGAGCACCCAGCACCCCGAGTACTGAGCACCGAGCACCCTGAGCACTGAGTACCCAGCACCCTGAGCACTGAGCACCCAGCACCCTGAGTACTGAGCACCCAGAACGCTGAGTACTGAGCACCCAGCACCCTGAGCACTGAGCACCCAGCACCCTGAGTACTGAACACCCAGCACCCTGAGCACTGAGCACCCAGCACCCTGAGCACTGAGCACCCAGCACCCTGAGCACTGAGCACCCAGCACCCTGAGTACTGAGCACCGATCACCCAAGCACTGAGCACCCAGCACCCTGAGTAGTGAGCACCCAACGTACTGAGCACCAAGCACCCTGAGCACTGAGCACCCAGCACCCTGAGTACTGAGCACCGATCACCCCGAGCACTGAGCACCCAGCACACTGAGTACTGAGCTCCGAGCACCCCGAGCACTGAGCACCCAGCGCCCCGAGCACTGAGCACCCAGCACCCTGAGCACTTAGCACCCAGGACCCTGAGTACTGAGCACCCCAGCACCCCGAGCACTGAGCACCCAGCACCCTGAGCACTGATCATGAGCACGGATCACCCTGAGCACTGAGCACCCAGCACCCCGAGCACTGAGCACCCAGCACCCTGAGTACTGAGCACCCAGCACCCGGAGCACTGAGCACCCTGCACCCTGAGTACTGAGCACCCTGAGTACTGAGCACCGATCACCCTGAGCACTGAGCTCCCAGCACCCTGAGTACTGAGCACCCAGCACCCTGAGCACTGAGCACCCAGCACCCTGAGTACGGAGCACCCAGCACCCTGAGCCCTGAGCACCCAGCACCCTGAGTACTGAGCACCCAGCACCCTGAGCACTGAGCACCCAGCACCCTGAGTACTGAGCACCCAGCACCCCGAGCAGTGAGCATCCAGCACCCCGAGAATGAGCACCCAGCACCCCGAGTACTGAGCACCGAGCACCCTGAGCA